>NW_027491867.1:0-286104 GCF_021521415.1 Bidens hawaiensis | reverse complement strand
AAGGAGGTATACTAATAGGACTCACAGAAATAATTATAAAGAGACTAACTTTGGAAAGCCAAAGTTCGGGATGTACAGATCCAAGACCAATTGGTCTTGGGTCCCTAGATTCTAATCTTTTGCTTTAATCGTGCAGGAACAGTTGAACAGGGCTGCCAATAATCTTTGGGTTGTGGATAGCGGCTGTTCCCGGCACATGACGGGTAACAAATTCTTGTTACACGATTTGAAACCTGTTCAAGGAGGGAGAGTGAGCTTTGCAGGAGAAAGTGGAGGCAAGATTACAGGAATGGGAACGGTGTCTAATGGAAAGATGACTCTAGAAAAAGTAAACTTTGTCAAAGAATTGAAGCACAATTTGCTGAGTGTGTCGCGGATCTGTGATAAGGAGTACACCGTACATTTTACAAAGAATGAGGCGATTGTGTTACATCCTGGTTTTCAGATACCAGAGGAGTGGATTGTGATGAAGGCTCCACGTGATAGAAATACGTATATTATGGATATGAGGTCGACTGAAATGGCCACGGAAGAATCATGCCTTATGACAAAAGCGAGCGAATCGGAGTCCGAATTGTGGCATAGGAGAATGGGGCACATTCATCTTCGGAAGATGAACCACATTGTCAAGAATGGACTTGTGATGGGTGTTCCCTTGAAAAGTTTCAACTTTGAAGACAAATGTCTACCGTGCAAGAAGGGAAAGCAGCACAAGAAATCCCATCACACCAAGAAGGTCAATTCTATTGTCAGTACTCTAGAATTGCTTCACATGGATCTCTTCGGTCCCGTGAATGCAAAAAGTCTAGGAGGTACTTCTTATTGCTTGGTGATCACTGATGATTACTCACGATATTCGTGGGTATATTTCCTGAAATCAAAAGATGAAACGGCTCAGATGGTGAAGAATTTGATTACCAAAGTTGAGAACGCTATGGATAAAAGGGTTAAGTTCATCAGGAGTGACAATGGAACGGAGTTCAAGAATTTTGAAATGGAGATCTTCTGCCTTCAGAAAGGGATTGAGCACCAGTACAGCGCGCTGTATACTCCGCAACAGAATGGAGTGGCTGAGAGGAAGAATAGAACGTTAATTGAAGGAGCTAGAACTATGCTGGCTGATTCGAAGCTTCCTGTGGTGTTCTGGGCTGAAGCTGTTGCTACAGCCTGTTATATCCTGAATAGAGTCTTGACTGTTAAAAGACTTAATAAAACGTGTTATGAGCTTATGCATGGGAGGAAGCCCAACTTGAGTGGTCTTGAACCATTCGGGTCCCTTGTTCGATTTTAAAGACGAATTCTAAATTTGGTGAAGTAGCCGATGAAGGAATCTTAGTCGGTTATGTTGTTGGGACTCCCAACAGACGTGTCTTTAATACATCGACCGGCAAGGTTGAGGTGGTGTGTAACACCGATATCACAAGTTACCAACCGCCAAAACCAAGCAACGGACCTGCTGAGTTTTTCAACTATGTTAGACTTTTTAAGTCTTTTAACATACCGTTTTTGGATAGTGCAGAAGAAGAAGAGAGAGTTGCTACGAAGATGATCCTTGATGAGGAAGAAAATCTAGTGCAAAGACAGCTGTTTGAAAAATGTCAACCTTCCTCATCAAATGCTATCGATACCCCTGCTGCCTCTCCTGAAGAAGAATTTTTCAATTCGTTTCACTCTCAGCAAGAAACAACCATTGACGAGCTCTCTTCTAACTTGGAAGACAATTTGCATGTCGGTTCTGTTCCGACCACGAGAATTCATAAAGATCACCCTTTGGAGAATGTGATTGGTGATGTGTCCTCCGGTGTACAAACAAGACGTAGCTTGAATGAGCACACCTGTGTTTACACAAGCATTAAGGAGACAGGCATAATCAACGAATGCTTGTACACCTGCTTTATCAGCCAGATTGAACCAAAGAATTATCAAATGGCTCTAAAGGACAGCTCGTGGGTCGAAGCCATGCAAGAAGAGCTGGCTCAATTCAAGAAAATGGAAGTTTGGACTTTGGTTGAAAAACCAAAGAATGTGCATGCGATAGGCACAAAATGGGTTTTTAAGTGCAAGAGAGATGAGAAAGGGATTATTATAAGAAACAAGGCGAGGCTAGTCGTTAAAGGTTTTAATCAACAAGAGGGGATTGATTATAATGAAGTGTTCGCTCCTGTGGCAAGATTGGAAGCCATTAGATTGTTTTTGGCATTTGCTGCTTATAAGAAGATGAAGGTATTTCAGTTGGATGTGAAAAGTGCGTTTCTAAATGAGAAAGTTGATGAGGTTGTGTATGTTGAGCAACCTCCGGGTTTTCCTGACCCAGACTTTCCTGATCACGTGTACAAGTTAAGCAAGGCGTTGTATGGACTACATCAGGCACCTCGTGCCTGGTACTCAACCTTATCATATTACTTGCTTGAAAATGGGTTTGAAAGAGGGAAGATAGATAGCACGTTGTTCGTCAAGAGAGAAGGAAGCGACTTCCTGCTGGTGCAAGTCTACGTGGATGACATTATCTTTGCTGCATCACAAGTCTCCATGTGTCAGGAGTTTGAGGCCGTCATGAAGAAAAGGTTTGAAATGAGTGCTATGGGTGAACTAACTTTCTTTTTAGGATTACAGGTTGATCAGAAGAAGGATGGGATGTTCATTCATCAGACCAAGTATGTCCATGATGTGCTCAAACGTTTCAAGATGGAGGACAGCACTCCATTTGATACTCCAATCTGCGTCAACCATAAGTTGGGTGCTGAGACAGACAATGACGCAGATGTGGACCCAACTCAGTATCGGGCTATTATAGGTTCTTTAATGTACTTAACTGCTTCTAGGCCTGATATTATGTTTGCAGTTTGTCTTTTTGCTCGTTTTCAGGCAAACCCAAAGGAATCTCACATGAAGGGTGTGAAGAGGATCTTGCGGTATCTCAAAGGCAAACCTAAGCTGGGGTTGTGGTACGCGAAGGGAGGAGACTTGGAGCTAGTCGCTTACACAGATTCTGATTATGGAGGGTGCAATCAGAGTCGGAAGTCAACAACTGGAGGATGTCAGTTTCTAGGTGGCAGATTGGTGTCGTGGCAATGCAAGAAGCAGACTTCAGTCGCAATTTCAACATGTGAGGCAGAATACATGGCAGCATCCAACTGCTGCTCCCAGGTTCTGTGGATTCAACAACAGTTGCGCGACTATGGTCTGAATTTCTTACTTACTCCTATTTGCATTGATAACACAGCTGCTATCTCAGTAACTAACAATCCCGTGAAGCACAGAAAAACTAAACATATTGACATGCGTCATCATTTTATACGGGATTGTGCTGAGAAGAAACTGATTGTGCTTGAAAAGGTGGATACGCTTGATAATTTCGCTGATTTATATACTAAAGCGTTTGACAAATCAAGATTTCAAAACCTTATTGAGCTGAATGGGATGATCAATCCCGAGTAACCATGCTTTGTGTTTAATTAAAAAAAAAAAAAAAAAAAAAAAAACGTCACTATCGCTGAGAATTATGTCGGTTGCCTCAGTTTGAAGGACATGTCTTAGGATATGTTTGGTCCTCATTTCTACTTGTAGAATATAAGGATAGCCATTAACCAGATGACTGAAAGTGACCGGGGCGGTTTATGATGAGTTTTCATTTTTCGCTTAAAATTAGTCGATCATACTTAGTTCGAAGGACACATACTAGTATGTGGTCGGTCCAGCTGATCCATTGGATCTTCGGGATAGCCGTTGACCTGAAGACTTTGATTTGGTCGGGGCGATAGAAGTTAAATTTTTCTTTTAGGGAAATGAAATTATTTTTCAAGTCTACTACTTCGTAAGAAGTTCGTTTGCTATGTTTAACAGAAAATTGATCCAACCTTGGAAAATGATAGATATACTGATTCTGTGTGCTTAACTAGTGAAGTTATTAGGCTTAAAAGGCTTAAGAACAGTAATTGTATGTCATGGTAGCTTTTTATGGTGCGTAAAAGTAGATGTGATACAAACTAAATCTACTCGATTTTACGTGGAAACTCCTTAAGAGTTTTGCATGTCTTCATATATATCTTTCCGAATGATAGGCAGAAAAGCGATTACCCAGTCATACATGAGCCCATAAGTGTTCTGATTCCCGTAAAGATAGTGTGTGAAGAAACTGCAGTGATCCAGATTCGGGACTTGCAGTTGTTTACTACTCTGAAGTCTATGTAAATGTTTATCATAAAAAAAAAAAAAAAAAAAAAAAAAAAAAAAAACCCTTATGAGTAATTGAAACATTCTAGAGCTGACAATGTCAAGACTTCTCAATCATGGAGTAAGAAAGAGAACGGGAAGCAGATAAAGAGTACTTGCAAACTTAACCAGACACTATGGGTCGAAGTCAATTCGGGGTGACTTGGGGAAAGCCAAATACGCTTTGAGAATAGATAGGAGGCATCATAATCTCTGAGTTGTTGCCCACTTAATTTTTTAGCTTAATTGAACTTAACGCGTATCACAGAAACGATGAAAACCATCTTAAGTTATTTACCTGCCTACAACCTGTTTCTTTATGTCATAATACAGCTAAACACTGATCTAAGTGACAGTCACGTAGTTAGTATGATTCCTGTTCGGATCTTTTCTAAAACGTAGTAGTCCCTATCGAGACTGAAATTTGATCCCTTGTACTTTAAATTTTTAAAAGTTTTTCCTATTTATGTAGTTGTTGATTTTATACTTGGTTACTTAGACTTGATCGTGTCATTTAATTCTTTAAGGAAGTTTTAAAACTTAATTGCAAATCGTTCAAATTATAGGGGTTGATTTTGTAAAATTTGATATATCGGCGAACTTGTGAATAACTTCGCCCTAGGCGAAGTTATCCACAACTTCGCCTGTATAACTCCGCCCCTATATAAAGGAATTTTTAAGGTCAACAGTTTCATAATTCTCAAAACCAGCGAACTTATCCTCCGAAATTCCAGCGAAGTTATCGATCTGAACTTATCGATCTTCTGTTGTTCTTATTTCGATTCCATTCCGTGATTCAAGGTGTGTAAGGTTTCTAGTATCGTATAATCAATGTTTTTGAGGTTGATCATCGGTCGTTTCGACTCGATTATCGACCTCGTCTTTCGAAACCTTAAACACCCGATTTTCAAGCTTGATATTACGTGATAGTAATTTGCATGAACGTCTAGACCATCATAGTAATTTACGTGATAGTAATTTGCAGAGCAGTCAATGGTGAATCTTATCCAGACCCAGGCTATTCAGCGCCTAGTAGCAGAAAATCAACTACAGTCGTCCCTCCTGGTTGAACATGGAAAAATTATAGATGCTATGAAGGAGTTCTTGGCATCTCAGGGGGAGACGAGCTGTAAAGGCGACGAGCTCAGGACAAAGAAGAGGAATGACAGAGACGATGATCCCAATGCATCGAAAGGTGCAGGTGGTGAGTTGCCAAGAACTACTCAAGCTCTTGGGACTTCCACAGCTCAGGGGGAGTCTGCAGGTGCAGCTGGCGGTTCTGGTGGTGATGAGGTGGTGATGGTAGATGACGAGGAGATGGGAGATGATGTGATCGTTGCCTTGAAGGAATTAGATGATGATATGTTGGATGATGAGTTTATGTATGAAGATGATGTTCTACCAGTCGAAGAGATTGAAAAGATTGGTGCTGAAATAGTGATTGAAGATGATGTTGAAGAGGGTGAAATAGTTGAGGAGAATGTTGAACACGAGATCCCTGAAGTTGAAAAATCAGATGTATGTCAAGATACAGCAGGTGATGATACAGAATGGGAGGAGCAGCCTAGATGGAAGGAAGGCTATGCTCATTGGTTTATCAAAACTAAGAAGCCTGCTGTTCCAACCATGTTCAAGAAAAGTTATAATATCAAAGGCTATGCTGAATCAAAGAAAGGAATTATCTGTTGGCTATATGATGAACAGTTAAAAGTGTTCGTGGTGAAAAGATATGATGGGATCCAATACTTTAAGAGGACGTTGAGATCTCTCAATACATTGCCTGAATGTGAGGTGAAGGATTTGGCTAGATTGGGGTTGATTAATAGAAGCAACGACAACATGGCCAGAGTTATTGGGAAGATCGTGTGGAAAGAAAGTATTAAAGAAAAGAAGTTTGAGTTATTAAAGCCACAGAAGGGAAAGCTAGTGGAAGATAAGGAAAGAGGAATGAGAGCAGATGGCAAGCCATGGATGGTAATGAAGTACAAACCGATTCGATGCATGAAAGAGGTTCCAATGAATACTATGCCTCAAGATGTGTTGAAAGATCTTAAATGGTGGTATGTTGATTGCCAGACTGCTGAAGCCGTGATGGAAGACGAAGATGAACAAGAAGTGCTAAGAGTGTATGATCCGATGCATCTTGTTAACTTATCGAAAGCTGATCTGCAGGTGTTAAATGAAGAGAAGATATTTTATATTCCTGCTTGGAAAGACGAAGCGAGGAAATATCAGCGAGTAGTCACGGTATGCGTGAGAGAAGGAGTACATGCATGAAGACCAAGAGATTGAAGATTACAAGACACGTGCTTGAAGATCAAGACATGAAGCTACTGCCAAGGGGGAGTCTGTTGGTGCATAATGTCAGTAGTTCATAGTCTAGTGTCTGTAATCGAGTCTGTAATGATTAATTATGTTTTATATGTCTTAAGCGAAGTTACTGACAAGTTCGCTGTTTAGGCGAACTTGTTAGTCAAGCGAAGTTATGGACAACTTCGCCTGAACATGCCAGGCGAAGTTGTCGTGTATTTAAATAGGTTACGGTTTTGTTTGAGTTGAGTTGTTGAAACAGTTGTTAGTTGAACGATAGTTGAACCAGAGAGTTCGGGTCTGTAATAGTGATATCGTATCACGTGTTTTGGTTATAATATAACGTGTTTGTTTATCGTATCGTGTTTGATCTATTCGTGTCTTCTACGCTCGTAACGACCTACGCAGGGATTCCGCACCTACGTAGATCGAGATATCTCATGTTGATCCGTCCAGGGAACCTACAGTTCAGGCAGCTTATTTAAGACGAAAGTCTAAGAAGCCAGTAACTTATTCACAAGTGGCTGAACAACAATTGAAATCTGTTAAAGTTAATGATCAAAGAGAAAACCAAAAGGTGCCCAAGACTGAGGCCTGGGCTGCCTTTTTGAACTAATCACTTTTATTTATGTGTAGGGTTCATCCAAGACCATTTCTGGTGAAAACTGGATCATGGATAGCGGATGTTCTCGTCATATCACCGGAAATCTTGACCTATTAACCAACGTAAGAAATATTCAAGGTGGTTATGTAGCGTTTGCTGGGAACTCTGGGGGTATGATCACACAAGAGGGTGATGTTTCAAATGGTCATATTACATTTGAAATATTAAATTATTGTGACAAGGTTGATCATAACTTATTGAGTGTATCGCAGATTTGTGATAAAAAGTACACTACAATATTTACTGAAAAAGAGTGTCTTATCTTGAAACCGGGTTACGTGATTCCCGAGGACATGGTTATCATGCGATCACCACGATCAAATGATATTTATGTCTTAAACATGAGTACTAAGATATCAACATCAATCGAAACATGTTTTGTCTCGAAAGCAACCGAGAAAGACTCGATTCTGTGGCATCGACGAATGGGTCACATTCATGTTAGAAAGATGAATTATTTAATGGCAAATGACTTAGTTGAGGGTGTCTCGCTAAAGAACTTTAAGTTATCTGATCTCTGTGTTGCATGCAAAAAGGGCAAGCAGAAGAAGAAGACACATCCATCTAAGTTATTGAACTCCATTAATACTCCTCTTGAACGACTTCATATGGATTTGTTCGGTCCAGTGAATCGTGCGAGTATTTCTGGAGACTGGTATTGTCTTGTCGTGACAGATGATTATTCAAGATATTCATGGGTGTTATTTATGAGTTCAAAAGATCAAACACCTGTTTTGGTACAAAACCTTATTACCAAGATCGAATCACTGTACAAACAAAAGGTGAGGAGAATCCGGTGTGATAATGGTACTGAATTCAAAAACACTATTTTGGATTTCTTTTGTATTCAAAAGGGAATTCATCGAGAATATAGTGCACCTTATGTACCACAACAAAACGGTGTTGCTGAAAGGAAAAATAGAACTCTGATTGAAGCTGCACGTACAATGCTTGCTGATTCAAAGCTTCCTATTCAATTTTGGAATGAAGCAGTGAACACAGCTTTTTATACACTTAATCGGGTTCTAACAGTTAAACGACTCAAGAAGACAAGCTATGAAATTTTAAATAACAGAAAACCTAATTTAAAGTATCTGGAACCATTTGGGTGTCCGTGTACAATGTTAAAGAAGGATTCAGGTAAATTTGATGAAAAGGCTATCGAAGGTTATTTCTTGGGATATGCGTCTCCAAAGAAAAGGGTATTTAATTTTACATCTGGCTGTGTTGAAGAATGGTACCATGTGGACTGTCAAAAGTACACAACTCCTCCACAAGGGAAAGGTCCAGACTGGATGTTTGACTACGATAGTTTATTTAATTCGTTTACTCCTTCGACTGATCACATCGATGAAGATCTGGTTAGAGCTTACTTTGAAGAACAATTGAACATTCCAAGCTCTTCAAATACTAATGCAGATGAAGTTCAACCCGATGCTACAACTGAAGAATCTCAAGTTGTTCCTCCAGTTGTTATTGATAGTGCCTCTACCTCTTCCGATGATGATCAAGCTGAGATTCAAGTTATCGATCTTGATTGTGATAATGTCTCATCTCCCGAGTTAGGTGAACATTACACTAATTTATTTGACAATGTTGTTGTTCCTGAAAATCCTACTCTTCGGATTCATGGATATCATCCACAGGACAATATCATTGGAGAACTTGATGTGGGCGTTCGTACACGTCATCAAGTTGCTTCGTCAAGCGACAATAACGTATTGTGTGCTTACACTAATTTACACTCTTCGGGAATTGTGAATATTGCTAAATTCAATTGCTTTCTATCTCAAGTTGAGCCAACGACAGCTCGTAAGGCACTTGAAGATCCTTCTTGGGTAGAAGCTATGCAAGAGGAATTACAGCAGTTTGCACGATTGGGTGTTTGGGATTTAATATACAAACCTGCTAGAGTCAAGAAAGCTATTCCGACTAAGTGGGTATTTAAATGTAAAAAGGACGATCGAGGGGTGATTGTCAGAAACAAAGCACGTCTAGTGGTACAAGGTTTTCATCAGCAAGAGGGTATTGATTATACTGAGGTATATGCTCCAGTTGCAAGATTAGAGTCGATTCGAATCTTTCTGGCTTATGCTGCTTACAAGAATATCAAGGTTTATCAAATGGATGTCAAAAGTGCTTTTCTCAATGGTGAACTACATGAGGAAGTGTTTGTTCAACAACCACCTGGTTTTGAAGATCCTGATTATCCTGACCGTGTTTACCGTTTAAACAAGGCCCTGTATGGTTTACATCAAGCCCCGAGAGCTTGGTATGGCACACTCGCCGACCATCTGATGGATAATGACTTCAAACGAGGAACTGTTGACTGCACTTTATTTCGTAAAACTGTTGGTGATGATCTTCTTCTAGTCCAGATTTATGTTGATGATATTATATTTGGGTCTACAAACGACACTTTATGTAAGGAGTTCGAGAAGTCCATGCAAACAAAGTTCGAAATGAGCTCGATGGGAGAGATGAATTTCTTTTTAGGGCTGCAGGTTCATCAATCTGATAAGGGAATCTTCATTCATCAGACTAAGTATGTGAACGACGTCTTGAGCCGATTCAAGATAACTGCCGGAAAAATCCCTTCAACTCCTCTTCCAGTGGGTCACAATTTATCACCGGATGAATTGGAGGATACTGTTGATCCGACCCTTTATCGTGCTATGATTGGTTCTCTAATGTATTTAACTGCTTCTCGACCCGACATAATGTTTGCTGTTTGTGTGTGTGCTAGGTACCAAGCTAGTCCCCGAGTGACTCACCTGGCAGCGGTCAAGCGTATTTTGCAATATCTACGGGGAAATCCTGACATCAGGTTATGATACCCCAAAGATAATACTTTCGATTTTACCGCCTACTCAAATTCAGATTATGGAGGATGCAAGATCAACTTCAAATCAACGACTGCAGGATGTCAATTCTTAGGAAACCGGCTTGTTTCCTGGCAGTGTAAGAAGCAGACAACGGTCTCTACTTCAACCGCCGAAGCTGAATATGTTGCAGCCTCGAGTTGCTGTTCCCAGGTTCTGTGGATACAACAACATCTTCGCGACTACGGTTTGAAGTTTCTTACTACTCCCATCTTGATTGATAATTCTGCTGCTATAAGTATCACCAAGAATCCCGTACAACATTCTAAAACGAAACATATCGAGATTCGATATCATTTTATACGGGATTGCTATGAAAAGAAATTAATTGATCTTGAGAAAGTACACACAGATTTTCAAAAAGCCGATCTATTGCGTTTGATAAAACACGTTTTACTTTTTTGCTTGGATTAAATGGATTGAAGACCCTTGCTGAGATCCTAAAATTAGGATAATTATCTTTTAATTGCTTTATAAATTTAGTCTTACTTTTTTATGTTTTAAATTTTAGGGGGTGAAAAGTATAGAAAATACAAAAAGAATGTGTTTTCGTTTGTATAGATAAAATCCAAAAACATTAAAAATTTTCAAAAATTCAAAAAATATTGTGATTTCTGTTCTTTAATGTTTTCCCTTTAAATATCTAGAAAAACCAAAAACTTTTTAAAATTTTTGAAAAACCAAAAATATTGTGTTTTAAAGTTTGTACAGAGAAAATCCAAAAAGACTTTTAGATTATTTTCTCGCTGAAAATTATGTCAGTTATTTAAGTTTGTGAAGCATGCTTGCATGTCTTGGTCCTATGATTCACTTGTGAATTGATGGTTAGCCATTTATTTATTAACTTAAGTTAACTGGGGCGATTAAATTTATCTTTATTTTGTTTTTATGCTCCTCAAAATATTGAGTTTTTTGAAGCAAACAGAGAAAATGATAGTACATTGATTATTTTGACCCCAAGTTCAGCAAAAAGTAAGCTTAAAAGACTGTATGCTTAATTGCATTGGTGCATTGGTAGGTCTTAAAACAACCCAGTAGAGTAAAGTATGTGATATAAACATAAAGAAACGCCAAATTGAAAGGGGTATTAGTCTCTAGCGAAAGTCTTGGTGAGGATGGCAGAATGTAATAACCAGTCATACTCAAGCCTTATATTTGTTGATCACCCAAAAATCAAATAAAGCAAATAACAAGCGTTAAGTTTCTGGATATTGTGAGTCTTTATGCGGTTTAACCATCTGGGTATTCATATGCATGAATATTTCACTCGCCTTCTAGAGCAAACCCAAAGTCATTAAACTTGATCACTGCTGTACCTCGTACAATTTACATTACTGACTTGATCAAAATCCGATGTTAGTCATACAAATTGTTCCTCCCTTGCGTGCGTCTTAATACCATTAAGAAACGGACCCCAGGGGATACAATGTATGTAAGCCGACAGATGGACTCGTGCATACTCACTCACAGTTAAGGAAACTTGATGCATTGCTCAAAATTTCTCAATTGGTATCAAATGTTTTGATCAACAATATAATGGTTTAAGTCAAGTTGGGGTGATTTGGCAAAAATCAAATTAAGCTTGAACCGAGATTAGAGGCTGATAATTTCTGATATTCTGTGCTCTAATTGAACTAATTAATCATATCACAAAAATACTTGAATGTGTGTTATTAGATTTATGTGGACAACAATACCAATGACCGACTTGTCGCCAGTCATAATATCGCTGAAATATAAAACTGTGATGGAAGGGCAATTTGGTCAATATGATTCTCTGCTCAAACTCGACAAAATTACAAAAATATGTACTGATTTTGATAAAATCTTTGAAAAATACAAAAAGATTGTCTATTTTTAATAGTTCGGATATTTTTCTGAAAATACATTCTTTAATTCTTTAATTTTTACAAAATACCAACAATATTTTCGTTTTCTTTATACTAAAATTTTTAAATAATATTTAAGTTAAGTTTCGGTAATCTGAAACAATTTTAACGTATTAGGTTGTCAGGATATAAGGATTTCTCGATAATTTAACTTATTGATTTATTTCATTAATTTATTCATTTATTATTTAATTTAAAATTAAATAAAAAGGGGTTTAATTCGCTAAAATTCATTCGTTATTTATGGATAACGAACTAGGTGATTCCTTAGCGAACTAGCATCTGGTTCGCTAACCTAATTCGCTTCCGCACTCTGTAACGAATCATCCCTTCGTTATACATATTTAACGAATCATGACACGAATCGTGTCTTGATTCGCTATCTTTAATTTAACGAATCACATTGTGATTCGCTAACATAAGGTAACGAATTGAGTTAGCGAATGGGCTAATTCGCTAACTTTAAGTTAAACGAATCGTCTGATTCGTGCAAGCTGTACCTAGGGTTTCGTGAATCGCTATATAAGACAAGATAACGAATAAGTATTTCACTGTTCGTCTTCTTTCTTCATATTTCAGAAACTGTTCAAGTTCTCTCTGATATTTTCGATCTTTGTGTTTGAACATATCAAAGATTAATTTGAGTGTCTAAGGTATACATGTCTTTGGCGATATCATTTTCGTCAATAATGACATTGATTTGATTGTTTAATTATGTAATTTTAGAGGTTTAAGGGTTTTGAACTTCTGAAACCATTTTGTGTATAATTTATGTTTTTAATTGTCTGATTTTGATATAATTTTGATCGGAGTCTCTTTCCGATACCCTTGGTGGACTCTAATCATCTTTTGATTATTGTTTGCTGGGTTAATTATGATTGTGTGTTCTTGATGGTTACTGTTGGTTCGTTGATCATTAGTACACTTAGGTAATGAGTCTCAATCTCATTCACCTACATTAACGAAGGTGTTTCCGAGCTCAACGAGCTGATTATCGTGATAGTTCAACGATTATTATGGCCGAATTGAATCTGGGTTACGATGTTGACTATTATTGTTCTTGATAATTTTGACCTTGACTTTGTGAAGTCAAAGAAAAAGTCATAATTTTGACCATTCGTTAGTCTTAGCGAATTAGAACTGTTTCGTGTCCAATTCGTTAAGATTTCACACGAACTAGCTTAGCGAATAAGACGTCACACGAATCAGAGTTTGATTCGTTTAAAATATAACGAACTAGAGTTTAGTTCGTTAATTTAATTAGTGATTCGCTAAGTCCAGTTCGTTAAGTTATATACTTGATAGCGAATTGCCTGATTCGTTATCTTTGTATAACGAATCAGTGTGAATGTTTAACGAATGACATTTAAAAAAAATAAAAAATAAAATAAAATAAAATAAATAAATTTTATTAATTTTAAAATTAATTAACTAAATTGAATATTCAATTAATTTAATCAAAGGTTTTAAATCGTCGAATATGCGTAACTAGAGTAAATACATTTATCTTTTGAATATATACGGTGATCTCTATTCTCATATACGTGTTATTTATACAGTAAATCATAGCTGAACAAGAACAACCACAGGAACAACCACAAGTACAACCACCACAACAAGCTGAAATGGTCTTATTACCGTTCGATAAGAAGCACAACATCTGTGCTTATGTCGATCATGATGTGGCTGATTTAAGGACGTTCGGAGCGATGTTGAATTTCTTACGCCGTTCGAAGATACACTATGCAATCACTGCTAAACCCAAGGTGTATCTTAGTATAATCAGGCAGTTCTGGAACACGGCGATATATGTTGAGGAAAATAATTGGGTTAAAGCTACAATTAACCAACTTCCGATCATGATTGATGTAGAGGTTATTCGTCGGGTACTTCAGTTTGACGACAGTGACGATTACCCGAGTGAGTTTGACAGAACGCTGGTCGGGGGTTTATTTACAAGATTAAATTATGGGGGTGATATTCGTCGGTCCATGTTGAACAAGAATGGTTTATGCCCACCTTACAAGTATTTGCTTCATTGCTTGAGTGGACGCCGCGGTGGTTTCGATGAATGTAGACTGAGCCTGCAATTGGCATTTGTTGCTTTAATTCTGAACAAGCCATTCAACTATTCAGAACTCATCTTTGATCATTTGAAAGAGCAAGTTCAGCAAACTCAACCGACAAAGAAGTTCTTGATGTATCCACGCTTTCTACAATTAATTATTCAAGATTTGATACCGGATTTGGTGATTGATCGATCGTTGGTGAATGATGTTCTTGATATGGAACATATGAAAGCCGAAACGGTGCATCGGATGTTAATTTATCGAAAGGATAAGCCACAGGACAAAAGGATGATTGGCCATATAATCAACCCTGATTATGTATGTCCTCCTAATGAGCGCTGGATCCATGATGACTCGTATTCCGAGAATGAAGGGGGAGAAGGTGGGAACAATGATGGTGGGGATGATGATGGTAACGATGGTGATGATGGAGCTGGTGAGCGAGCTCTGAAAGAACAACAAGATGCAGTTGATGCTGCTCTAGCTGCCACCATAAAAGCTCAGCAAGAACGAAAAAGAAAAGGCAAGGCTGTAGCTACTGATGAGCCACCTAAGAAGCCCCGTGTGTCCTCTGGGGCTGGTGTAATTATTGGTGCACCACCACCTCGTCAATCAACTACTCAAAGCTCGGCGGTGCCGCTAACTACTAGCACCCCGATGCTCACATTAACAATGACGATGGTGTCACATGAGAGGCTCGGCTTGATTCCTCAAACGGCGTTGACCGAGATGCCGAGGTCTCTAGCTGTGTTGTCAACTGTTTCTTCCACAACTACAATGGGACCGCCTTTTCTGCCAACAACTACATTTCCTCCATCTCTGCCTAGTGATGTCTCTTTCATGAGAATCACTCGGCCTCAGGGTCTCATTCAACCAGTTCATCCATCTGTATACAATTTGTCACCTGGACGTCAAACAGAAATGCTGCTTAATCTGTTACACTTATATGAAAATCTAATGGCAGCTGACCGACTCAATCAAGAACGACTCATGGAGAATCAAAGAAAAATGATGAGTTACATTTCGTTTTGTCAGAAGGAGACCAAGTCGCTACGTGCGATTGTTGAGTCTCAGGGGGTGAAATTAAAAGAACAAGATGAGTTAATTTTACAATTAACTTGTAAAGATGATGCCCTCAAGAAACTCAAAAATGACGATGATGATCCTGACGAGTCTGATGCAGGAGGTGAGCCTAAACAATCACATGGTTCATCCTCTGGTGCTGGGGTGAGTGGCGCTGATGATTCAAACAAGCAGATAATCACATTTCAAGATCCAACAGCTTCCAAGCCGATAGAGATGATTGAGGCTAACACGGTAATATTTATCGATGAATTGGGGATAGTTAGAAGTATGGTGAACAGAGATGAGATACAGATTGGTGAGTTTGTGGTTAGATCTTTGACAAGGGAGCAGATCTCTATTCTACTTGGGCTAAATGACGATCAGCTGACTACATTAGAGACTGAGCCTGATGTCGAAGTGATCAATGAGGAAGAAATGGAAGTGATCCGTTATTTATGAATACGGACTTTATTTATGAGAACGAAGAGATTGAAATGGAGGATGTTACTGCTGAAGAGTACCCGGACTTGTATCAACACGCAAATGTTGATCAAGGTGCTCTGGTATTTCATGAAGATGTAATTAAAGAAACTGAGGACGATTTGGAGAAGATTGTGCAGCGAACGGTTCCTTCACTCAAAGAAGTGACTGATGATGACATTGAAAGATGGTTCAAACGCCAGAAAGTGGGTAAGATCATCAGTGCTTTTCGGTATGTAGATAAAGAAAGAAAGGATACTGCTGCTGCTTGGATTGAGGCAAATCAAATGACTACCTTCAAGACAGTTTCTAAGGTACATGGTGACATTGTCTCCTGGCTCTATGATTCAGACCTGAAGGTATGTATTGTGAAATGGTAAAAGGTGTGCAATATTACGAGAGGATAATGGATGTGTTAACATTACCGCGTTGGGATGTACGCACCCTCGCCAGACGTCCATTTATCAATCGTGGGGGCAACCGAACTGCTGAGTGGTTTCATCAACACTTACTGTTCGAGGTCAATCACGGCTTCAAGTTTTTCAAGCCCCAGGTCCCAAGACGTAAACGTACTGATGAGATTGATCCGAGGACTGGTTGGAAGAAACTTGTTTTGAAAGTGAAGCCACCAAAGACAATGAAAAGAGTTTCTGTGAAGACAATGCCGCAAGATATTTATCTGTCTTTCAACCGTTGGTACTATGACAATCGTACTGGCGAGGCTGTTATTGTTCGTGGTCGAGGACTACAGACTGAGCTCATCAAGATAATCGACCCGATGTGGTTGGTTAATTTATCAGAGACAGACAATGACGTGCTACACAGGAAGCAAATTTTGTTTGAACGCCAAGAAGATTACGACCTGGCTATGCAATTCCAACGTGTTGTTCGAGTATGCCATGAACATGGGATTCATAGTTGCAGAGATTGGCAGACAAAGCGTTTCAAATAAATTAAAGACAAAGAGCTCAAGACGAGGGGGTGTCTGTTAGTGCACGGTTTTGCCTCTCGAGTCTTTGTAATTATCGTTAATGTTTATTTGATTATTTTAATGTAATATTTAATGTTTGTTTATCTAATTCGTTATGTTATGTCTAGTTCGCTAGGAATGTTAGCGAACTAGGACTTTATAATGTATTCCCTCCTGATTCGTTAGGGGATGTTAACGAATCAGGGGGTGGTTCGTTAAGTTAATTTAAGTTAACGAAGGAGATTCTGGTTCGCTAGGGGATGTTAGCGAACCAGATCGTCTTCTATATATAGTGAACCACTGTTCACTTGTATAAAGTTGAAGTTTTGAGAGAATTAACATTATTCAGAAATATTTAAAGTATTCTCTCTCTCTCAAGCTTCACATTAATCTTATATTGATAATATATACATTACATAACAATCAAACTGAGGTTAGAAAGAGTTAGATCCGTATAATCAATATCAACATATAGATCTGGATCAGATCTATCTTATTGATTAGAACGAGTGTAAGACAGGGGATCAAACAAGGTTTGGGGTTGCTTTCGCTGCAGACGGTGTGGGTGATGATGCTCGTTTCACAGTTAATGCCGGTACAACAGAAAGAGCATGTCTTGGTTTTGGTGTAGGGACTGTTGGTTGCGGATGGGTAGCGGTTTGTTATGGTATGGTGGGACACACATCATACCCTTTTATATAGTTTGTGTTAAAAACAATTATTAATACATATGGGTTACGTTATTAACTACTTCTATTGTGCTGTAAGACATGTTAATTAGGCATGCATGCTTTAGTGTTGTAGATAGGATTGAACGACGATGCCATATTGATTGTGTATAACCAGCAAACTCCAATCGATTCAATACCTATATAGGACACGCTATTTAATCATTCTGATCAGTAGATTTGCAAGCATCTGTTTGTTTGTTTATCCATGTTTCCAACATTTTAAAAAATAAAATTACTAATGTGTGTTTAAATCCATGGTCGTCGCGCTCTCTTTTTAAGTTTCGTTGTTACAAAACGCGACTCATGAGTTCAGGTCTGGGAACAACAATAGTAAGTTATAAGCTTTTTATAGAACTACTATAGTATTAAATTAGTGAAGCATCTTCCTGTTATGTATTAATAGTTATTCACTTCATAGAATTACATTATTTACGTCTCATAATAATTAGTAAAGTCATATAACAAAAAAACCCCAAATACTAACAAATCAGCCTAAATCGAAAGTGCTATTTTGATTTATTACTTGATTGTAAATTAGTCCTACTAACGGTTTACTTACCGACAGTTTGAGAGTGATGAAATTAAAAAATTGATAGTAAGTGTGATTAATATATAATACAAATTCAATGTATAATATACACAACTTAACTGTTGAGCAATTGAATCCGACACCTGGTGGTGCACAGGGAGAATTGTTTCCGGAAACTAATTAAAAATTAAAGAAAAAGTAAAAGTTAATTATAAATAATTACTTAATATTTTTAGTCCAGTATAATGTAGCCCACATTAGCCCACACATCATCATCATCATCATCATCATCATCATCATCATCGTACTCAGTATATTCCACCAATAGCAAAGCTATGGTAGGGTCTGAGGAGGGTAAGATGTAGACAGCCTTATCTCTACCCTATAAGGATAGAGAGGCTGCTTTCGGTGAGACCCCCGGCTCGATAGTAGTTTTGCATCAAGCCTTGGACATAAGGCACATAGCACTCAATCATCGGGACACCGGCTGATCGGTGCATGTACCCTTGTCTTTCGGCTATCAACGCCACTACATGATGCCTGATTAACCGTCCGTCACTTTTAACGTTATTTTCACGAGATTAGTAAAATAACGTCAAAATTAGTGCAATTTCACTTTTGCCCACCCGAGGGTTCACACATATATACATCATATATACATTAGCCCACACCCATCTTATAAAAAAACACACACACACAAATTGCCGGCCATATGATATTAGAAAACTTTCTAACAGCAACTATGAAATTTAAGACCAAGTTCCATGATATTGATAGAAACATTAAGCCATTACAAACTATGTAAATTACCCATCAATAACAATGAAACTTTTTTGTAAGTTTGAGGACGTTGTGGACTTGCCCACATAGGGCGGAGATGTGGAGAACTACTTGTGTATAAATTTGATATCATTTTGTTTGTGAATTACACATTGCAGTTGAACCTCTATACGTACACAGCAATAGTCAGCAATAGTCAGCAATATGACAGGGAAAGAGATTCTAAAAAAAATACACATGACGGACAAAGAGCAACAATTTAACTACCTCAAAAACACAGAGGGAGGAGGGACGAGCAAGGCTAAACCTGCAACCGTTATACCTGCAAAAAAGAAGCATGTTTCCACCAGGATGGGTGAGTTTCTTACAGGTTCTGTCTCCGGTGTGGTAAAAAATGTGAAGAATAAGAAAAAGATAAATCCATGAGAAAAGAGTGATTGAACTTATTGTTATACATGTGTGTATCTGTGTCTATAAGTTGTGTGTTGTGTTTTAGCTTATAAACTATGTATATTGGAGTGTATAAATTGTTTTCTGTTTATGTTACAAAAGTGTATGTTATATGTAATAGTTACTCGATGTTTAATATGAAAATGAATCTCATGATTTAAGGCTATTTATTAAAAGCTTGCATTCTTTTTTTCCTAGCAGAGGCTGAGTTATGTTAACGTTTCGTAAACGTACCTAGTGTGAATAATACATGCCTAATAGGTGAACATAATATATACATAGGCTAACAAATAGATATTAATTTTGATAGTAATTCTAATATTAAAACGTCTACAACGTAAAGATAGAAAGAGGTTAATCACGAACAGATGAAGATGATGATGAAATCCATAAGTCATGCTAAAATAAGTATTGTAATGTGTTATATCTGGATTATGTGTTAAACAGGTTTATTAAAAATTCCATAACATAGTCTTTCAATGACCAGTTTTGCACTAATATATTTAATGGTTTTAACTTTTAAGTTGTGCAATTGTAAATGGCGATTCAATTCAGTTTTTAGCCTTAGCCATGCATAACCATAATCGCTAGCTTCGCTTCGGGTTAATCGGTTATGAAGGTCGGTTATGGTTAAGTTTGGTATATTAACCGAAACAAATCAGTGAGTTTAACTACACAAAAAGTTTTGAAACTGGGAAGCGTTCAATTTAAACCAACTTATGCCTATCCAGTGGCGAAGCTTGGACTAAATTACCGGGGGGGGGGGGGGGGTGGGGCGGACTCAAAATGTATACAAAATTTCACAAACAAAGGGCTAAATTTTACACTACGTATAAAAAAATCGGCCGAAAACGGCTAAATTTTACACTACGTATATAAATTTGCGGTCGAAAACGGCTAAACTACACTACGTATAGAAAACTTTGGGCGAAAACGGCTAAATTTTACACTACGTATATAAAATTGCGCTCGAAACGGCTAAACTACACTACGTATCAAAAATTTCGGGCGAAAACGGCTAAATTTTACATTACATATAAAAAATTTCGGGCGAAAACGGCTAAATTTTACATTACGTATATAAAATTTAGGTCAAAAACGGCTAAATTTACACTACCTATAAAAAATTTCGGATGAAACCTGGTAAATTTACACTACCGCGTAAAAAAACGGGCCCAATGCTTCGCCATTGTGCCTATCAATATAATTTATAAGATATGACATATATATTACTGTTGAACTGATTTTTTATCTTCAAAGTTTGCTTTGCTTTTGATATAGAAAACCATGGCAATTGACGGTATGGCAAAAATAGTTATGTATTCATTTACATTGAATTAAAATTTGTACACAAAATATAAGATTGATTATTTATTGATGAATATTTCAGGCCACGCATAATTAAATATGTTTCCAGGTTATTATCATTCCAGACATGTAATTAAATGTATAAAAACTGATCAACAAAAATTATGTATTGGTTTGGTTTGGTCTGGTTGACGTTAGGTTACAAGACACACTTAATGATAACCATAACCATTCATTTAATTCGGTTCGGTGGCTATCAGGTAATCCGTTAACTTCGGCCGGTTAAGGTTTACTCACCCTAGTTTTAACTGTACACTTCAGAACACCCGAATTAATTTTGGTATCTCGCGTTACAAAAAATATGATACAAACTAGGACTTGTGACTTGTTAAATATTTACTGGCTTTAGACGATAAAATCAATTATGTGTTTGAATCCAAGACCTGGTCCTGCACTTTGTTTGGGTGGAAATTGTTTCCAGAAAATAGTAAAAATAAAAAATAAAAGAAATTATAAGTTATCATTATTTAATATTATTATTAATCCAATATAACCACACAGAAATGATTGAGAAAAGTGAGAAGGGAGCCATAATATTGGACGTATACAAGCATGCATCCTCTAACATAACCCACATTAGCCCACACCCATCTTATAAACACACTAATTGCCATTTGATATTTTCCTACAACAACCATGAAATTTAAGATTAAGTTCAAGGATATTGATAGATAAGTATTCACACAAAGAGTCCTTACAAAAAAAGTCAAATACATAGACACACAAACAAGCCCACACAAACCATGTAAATGACCTATTAACAACAATGAATTTTTTTCATAAGTTCGAGGACGTTGTGTACACATGAATTAGCATAGATGTGGAGAACCACTTGTGTATAAATATAATATCATTTTGAGCATGTTTGAGATTGAGTTTGAAAACACCTTATTGACTTTTTTTTAAAGTCAATAAGTTAAAAAGGTATTTGACCATTATAAAATCCTTTTTATTTTAGGTTTATGAAATTGTCAAAAAAAATAATTTTCTAAAAGGCTCAAATATTGACTTCTTTAAAATGACTTTTTGAAAAAAGCCAATAATATAAAAAGTTGTTTTCAAACTGAATCCTAAACATGCTCTTAATGGTTTTAACTTTTAAGTTTTATCAGTAAGATTCAGAGCATTCGAATTTATTATGCAATCTCATGTTACAAGAAATAAGATCCAAACTAGGACTAGTTTACTATTAACCTGTTTTAAAATTTACTCCAACACCTAGTCGTGCACTTTGCTTACGGTAGACATTGTATCCGGAAACTAGTTAAAAATATTGAAATTAGAATTTGTCGTTATTTGATATTTTAAAGAGGAAGATTAACGTACAAATAAAATTAACGTGCTAAACGTGAGAATCAAGTAGAGTAATTATATATACAAGTAGAGTAATTATGTAATTACATCATAGAGTAATTCACTACTACATAAAGAGGTATTTGTTATGATCAAATCCGTAGCAATTTTGTAGCAAACAGGGTGTTTGCTACGGAATTGCTACGGATTTGGTTCGTAGGTACAAGTCTCGTAGCTAATTTATTTGTTACGGACTTTTGCTACGAATTAATTATTTAGCAACGATTTTAGCTACTAAAAGAGACGTAGCTATTTTAGCTACATTTGCTATGGATTTTGCTACAGAATTGTTTGCTACGGATTTTTTGCTACGATTGTTAGCTAACAAAATTTGCTACGCTTTTTTAGCTACAAACTTTTAGTTACAGATATTTGCTATGGTTTTATAAATACACATTTTTGGCTACGAATTTTATTAAAGATTTTTCTATGATCTAGCTATGAAATTTGCTATGGTTTTTGCTACCAACTTTGCTACAAAATGTTGCTACAGTTTTAAGATTATTTTTGCTACAAATGTAGCTATAAAAATTCACATGATTTTGCTACGGATTATATAAAGTTTTAGCTACAGATTTAAACATTATGTTCAAACTTCATAAAATTTCATACCAAAAACAAATATCCAAACCAAATATTATAAAATATCCAAATGTAACACAAGAAAGGTCTAAATCATCCAAAATGCAATTAGTATATCAACATAAACCCTTATATCTTAACACCATGGAAAGTTTTGAAGCTGGTTTCGTAAGAATAATTGTAGTTTCTCAATCATTTCATCATATAATCTTGCATTTCCTTCAATTTTCTCCAACATAGCATGTTTCGCTACTTTTCCTTGTTCCAACTTGGCTATTTCTTCCTCCAACTGTTGCACATGTAATAATATTAAATTCACGCATCATTCTTAATAGCACATCAATGTTCAATGTTTTATACAAAAATAAAAAATATATAAAAACTTCTTATATATAAATTAAAAAAAGTTCTAGTTTGTAAATGTGTATAACAAGTTCGTAAGTTAGCCATTTTATATACCAATTATATGTATATATATATATATATATATATATATATATATATTACGTTCTAGTTCGGTTTTATACGGCCATTTTCCGATATAAACCGCGAACCAAACCGTACGTCATGGTTTTGAGGTTTTTAACAAACTGGTAAAATCCATAAACTTGTCTCAAAAAACTGGTTTCAAAACCTAGACCGACCCATGCACACACTTTTAACTTGGGGAAAAAAACGACCAGTACCTACTTCTCCCCGATGGGATTAACTACCAGTACTAACCTTTGATGGCCGACGTGTTTTCCCCATGCAATTCTTGACCATAATTCCATATCAAATTATGGGTGTAAGATAGCGTGTCTTCATACTTCTTTACAACTAGTTTCCTATATAATCCTAAGATGAGAACAGTAAAATATAGCAAATTAACACCATATAAATAAGTAGTAAATAAACATACATTGGCCAAGTAACGAAACTGAAACTTACATATAAGCTTCACTCGCACTCGTGTCGACCCAATCCACATTTTGTTCTTGAATAATGACTTCCACATCATCGGCTTCTCCATTTCAAGGACTTATCAATGACAACATGTTGCCCTTTCATATCTGAAATAAAGGTAAAAAAACAAACAAATTGTGTTAGTTTTACTACAATCAAAAACCCAAAATGACATCAAAGACCTCAAGTCAATGCCACAATAAACTTTTTTCGTGAGAGTTCTTGAAGTGCTGCAAGTAATCAATCTAAGAAAAGGTTTCAAATGCAAAGAAAAAAAAATCTAATATGAAAATTATAGTAACAGCCAAGTGAAATGGAAAGAATCAAATAGGGAAAAACTAGCTAACCTTATAGGCATTATAACCATTTTGTGCATGTTAATCAGCGGAATTTAATAAAAATTGCATGACACAAATCAATAGCTCAAACTAAGGAGATGAAGGTTTACTTCCAATCACCACCGGTTTTAAGCTCAACTAAATAAGCTGTAAATCCAATTTTAAAACCTTTACATCTCAAATTGATCATTAATTGCATAATTAAAAAATATATAAAACTTTACCTTACGGGAAAGGGTTAATCCAATTGTAAAATAAAAATTAGATATTATACATAGGAAATTGACTTAACAATAAAATACAATGTTGTGAAAGCCATGGCATAACAGATTAGTGCTTCCCCATGTGAACCAAAATCATCCGATGAAATCTTTTGTTCAGATCAAGCTCATAACGTTTACAGCATATCAAAGCCATTGAACAACAAATAAGTTTATTTTAAACCTAATATAATAAAAGTGTTTGCCTCCAAAACTAACCTGATAGTGATTGTAGGTGAAGAAGATGGTTGGTTGGGGAGATAGAGATGTGCGATGATTAGTTTTCTAGGGTAAAACACAGCAGAGCGGCAGGGGAGTTGATTTGGGGGAGGGTTGAGGGAACAAAGTAATTAAGAACTGACTGGGATAAGAGGGGGGAAATCAAAATTTTTTTTTTTTGGGGGGGGGGGGGGGGGGAGGGAATTTTATTTTCTTTTGGGAAAATGACAATTGGGAAGGAAATGAATTGTCTAAGGCTTAAATCGGGTTGTAATGGATCACGCTTATGCCTAGTGGTGCTAATGAGTCAAGAACCTCGCGAGCTACTTGATATCGGCTTATGAGAAACTCGATTAAATTAAGCTTAAACGAGTCTCATCTTCACTTATCGAGCTTAGGCCGGCTCACAAGCCTAGCCTATCATTATGCATTTTTTAATGTATATGGGAAGTTAACTTACAAATGAAATTAACTTGCTAATTGTGAGAACCAAGTATGGTAATTATATATACAAGTAGTGTAATTATGTAATTACACTATGTAATTACATAATTACACTACTTGTATATATAATTACCATACTTGGTTCTCACAATTAGCAAGTTAATTTCATTTGTATTTGATCCAAACCTTATATATATATATATATATATATATATATATATATATATATATATTAATTGTGAGAATCAAGTATGGTAATTATATAGACAGGTAGTGTAATTATGTAATTACACTATGTAATTACATAATTACACTACCTGTCTATATAATTACCATACTTGGTTCTCACAATTAGCAAGTTAATTTCATTTGTATTTGATCCAAACCTTATATATATATATATATATATATATATATATATATATATATATATATTAATTAATCTATAAAACGTTATGAAAAAATAAGTAATATATATTATATTTTATATAAAAATATAATTCACAAAAAAATTATAAATATATAAAAGATAAAGATAAAATAGTAAACGAGCCTATCCCAACAAGCTCGAGCTATAAAAAGAGAGACTGAAACTAGTCGAACTCGAGTTCTAGCTATATGTAAGTTAAACAAGCCGAGGTAGAACCTAGACAACCCCGAGCTTGGCCCGATTTGTTTGCACCCCTCGGCATGCTAAAACAAATTGGTAATAAAGCATGTCTTCATATATCAAATTGGTCCTTAAGAGTCATGATAGCTCTTAAGGGCTCATGATCGGCTTTATTATGTCATAACATCTCTTAAAGATCATAAAAAGTCATGTTAGGTCCTAACAGAGATCCTAACGGACAATAGTATATCGTATGGGTCTTAATGTACGGCGTCGATGGGTCATTATGTATCTAAGCATATCAATATGGACTTTATTAGGTCATATTGCGTCTAAACGGTTATATCGAGTTGTAATGAACAATAGATCATGTGTGTGTATATGAGTGAACCCATATCGATGTGGTTGGTTAATTTATCAGAGACAGACAATGACGTGCTACACAGGAAGCAAATTTTGTTTGAACGCCAAGAAGATTACGACCTGGCTATGCAATTCCAATGTGTTGTTCGAGTATGCCATGAACATGGGATTCATAGTTGCAGAGATTGGTAGACAAAGCGTTTCAAATAAATTAAAGACAAAGAGCTCAAGACGAGGGGGTGTCGGTTAGTGCACGGTTTTGCGTCTCGAGTCTTTGTAATTATCGTTAATGTTTATTTGATTATTTTAATGTAATATTTAATGTTTGTTTATCTAATTCGTTATGTTATGTCTAGTTCGCTAGGAATGTTAGCAAACTAAGACTAGTTCGTTAAGGTTAGGTCTAGTTCGCTAGGAATGTTAGCGAACTAGGACTTTATAATGTATTCCCTCCTGATTCGTTAGGGGATGTTAACGAATCAGGGGGTGGTTCGTTAAGTTAATTTAAGTTAACGAAGGAGATTCTGGTTCGCTAGGGGATGTTAGCGAACCAGATCGTCTTCTATATATAGCGAACCACTGTTCACTTGTATAGAGTTGAAGTTTTGAGAGAATTAACATTATTCAGAAATATTTAAAGTATTCTCTCTCTCTCAAGCTTCACATTAATCTTATATTGATAATATATACATTACATAACAATCAAACTGAGGTTAGAAAGAGTTAGATCCGTATAATCAATATCAACATATAGATCTGGATCAGATCTAAGTTATTGATTAGAACGAGTGTAAGACAGGGGATCAAACAAGTGGTATCACTAATTAAATTAACGAACTAAAGTCTAGTTCGTTATATTTTAAACGAATCAAACTCTGATTCGTGTGACGTCTTATTCGCTAAGCTAGTTCGTGTGAAATCTTAACGAATTGGACACGAAACAGTTCCAATTCGCTAAGACTAACGAATGGTCAAAATTATGACTTTTTCTTTGACTCCACAAAGTCAAGGTCAAAATTATCAAGAACAATAATAGTCAACATCGTAACCCAGATTCAATTCGGCCATAATAATCGTTGAACTATCACGATAATCAGCTCGTTGAGCTTGGAAACACCTTCGTTAATGTAGGTGAATGAGATTGAGACTCATTACCTAAGTGTACTAATGATCAACGAACCAACAGTAACCATCAAGAACACACAATCATAATTAACCCAGCAAACAATAATCAAAAGATGATTAGAGTCCACCAAGGGTATCGGAAAGAGACTCCGATCAAAATTATATCAAAATCAGACAATTAAAAACATAAATTATACACAAAATGGTTTCAGAAGTTCAAAACCCTTAAACCTCTAAAATTACATAATTAAACAATCAAATCAATGTCATTATTGACGAAAATGATATCGCCAAAGACATGTATACCTTAGACACTCAAATTAATCTTTGATATGTTCAAACACAAAGATCGAAAATATCAGAGAGAATTTGAACAGTGAAATACTTATTCGTTATCTTGTCTTATATAGCGATTCACGAAACCCTAGGTACAGCTTGCACGAATCAGACGATTCGTTTAACTTAAAGTTAGCGAATTAGCCCATTCGCTAACTCAATTCGTTACCTTATGTTAGCGAATCACAATGTGATTCGTTAAATTAAAGATAGCGAATCAAGACACGATTCGTGTCATGATTCGTTAAATATGTATAACGAAGGGATGATTCGTTACAGAGTGCGGAAGCGAATTAGGTTAGCGAACCAGATGCTAGTTCGCTAAGGAATCACCTAGTTCGTTATCCATAAATAACGAATGAATTTTAGCGAATTAAACCCCTTTTTATTTAATTTTAAATTATATAATAAGTGAATAAATTAATGAAATAAATCAATAAGTTAAATTATCGAGAAATCCTTATATCCTGACAACCTAATACGTTAAAATTGTTTCAGATTACCGAAACTTAACTTAAATATTATTTAAAAATTTTAGTATAAAGAAAACGAAAATATTGTTGGTATTTTGTAAAAATTAAAGAATTAAAGAATGTATTTTCAGAAAAATATCCGAACTATTAAAAATAGACAATCTTTTTGTATTTTTCAAAGATTTTATCAAAAGCAGTACATATTTTTGTAATTTTGTCGAGTTTGAGCAGAGAATCATATTGACCAAATTGCCCTTCCATCACAGTTTTATATTTCAGCGATATTATGACTGGCGACAAGTCGGTCATTGGTATTGTTGTCCACATAAATCTAATAACACACATTCAAGTATTTTTGTGATATGATTAATTAGTTCAATTAGAGCACAGAATATCAGAAATTATCAGCCTCTAATCTCGTTCAAGCTTAATTTGATTTTTGCCAAATCACCCCAACTTGACTTAAACCATTATATTGTTGATCAAAACATTTGATACCAATTGAGAAATTTTGAGCAATGCATCAAGTTTCCTTAACTGTGAGTGAGTATGCACAAGTCCATCTGTCGGCTTACATACATTGTATCCCCTGGGGTCCGTTTCTTAATGGTATTAAGACGCACGCAAGGGAGGAACAATTTGTATGACTAACATCGGATTTTGATCAAGTCAGTAATGTAAATTGTACGAGGTACAGCAGTGATCAAGTTTAATGACTTTGGGTTTGCTCTAGAAGGCGAGTGAAATATTCATGCATATGAATACCCAGATGGTTAAACCGCATAAAGACTCACAATATCCAGAAACTTAACGCTTGTTATTTGCTTTATTTGATTTTTGGGTGATCAACAAATATAAGGCTTGAGTATGACTGGTTATTACATTTCTGCCATCCTCACCAAGACTTTCGCTAGAGACTAATACCCCTTTCAATTTGGCGTTTCTTTATGTTTATATCACATACTTTACTCTACTGGGTTGTTTTAAGACCTACCAATGCACCAATGCAATTAAGCACACAGTCTTTTAAGCTTACTTTTTGCTGAACTTGGGGTCAAAATAATCAATGTACTATCATTTTCTCTGTTTGCTTCAAAAAACTCAATATTTTGAGGAGCATAAAAACAAAATAAAGATAAATTTAATCGCCCCAGTTAACTTAAGTTAATAAATAAATGGTTAACCATCAATTCACAAGTGAATCATAGGACCAAGACATGCAAGCATGCTTCACAAACTTAAATAACTGACATAATTTTCAGCGAGAAAATAATCTAAAAGTCTTTTTGGATTTTCTCTGTACAAACTTTAAAACACAATATTTTTGGTTTTTCAAAAATTTAAAAAAGTTTTTGGTTTTTCTAGATATTTAAAGGGAAAACATTAAAGAACAGAAATCACAATATTTTTTGAATTTTTGAAAATTTTTAATGTTTTTGGATTTTATCTATACAAACGAAAACACATTCTTTTTGTATTTTCTATACTTTTCACCCCCTAAAATTTAAAACATAAAAAAGTAAGACTAAATTTATAAAGCAATTAAAAGATAATTATCCTAATTTTAGGATCTCAGCAAGGGTCTTCAATCCATTTAATCCAAGCAAAAAAGTAAAACGTGTTTTATCAAACGCAATAGATCGGCTTTTTGAAAATCTGTGTGTACTTTCTCAAGATCAATTAATTTCTTTTCATAGCAATCCTGTATAAAATGATATCGAATCTCGATATGTTTCGTTTTAGAATGTTGTACGGGATTCTTGGTGATACTTATAGCAGTAGAATTATCAATCAAGATGGGAGTAGTAAGAAACTTCAAACCGTAGTCGCGAAGATGTTGTTGTATCCACAGAACCTGGGAACAGCAACTCGAGGCTGCAACATATTCACCCCTCGATCGTCCTTTTTACATTTAAATACCCACTTAGTCGGAATAGCTTTCTTGACTCTAGCAGGTTTGTCTATTAAATCCCAAACACCCAATCGTGCAAACTGCTGTAATTCCTCTTGCATAGCTTCTACCCAAGAAGGATCTTCAAGTGCCTTACGAGCTGTCGTTGGCTCAACTTGAGATAGAAAGCAATTGAATTTAGCAATATTCACAATTCCCGAAGAGTGTAAATTAGTGTAAGCACACAATACGTTATTGTCGCTTGACGAAGCAACTTGATGACGTGTACGAACGCCCACATCAAGTTCTCCAATGATATTGTCCTGTGGATGATATCCATGAATCCGAAGAGTAGGATTTTCAGGAACAACAACATTGTCAAATAAATTAGTGTAATGTTCACCTAACTCTGGAGATGAGACATTATCACAATCAAGATCGATAACTTGAATCTCAGCTTGATCATCATCGGAAGAGGTAGAGGCACTATCAATAACAACTGGAGGAACAACTTGAGATTCTTCAGTTGTAGCATCGGGTTGAACTTCATCTGCATTAGTATTTGAAGAGCTTGGAATGTTCAATTGTTCTTCAAAGTAAGCTCTAACCAGATCTTCATCGATGTGATCAGTCGAAGGAGTAAACGAATTAAATAAACTATCGTAGTCAAACATCCAGTCTGGACCTTTCCCTTGTGGAGGAGTTGTGTGCTTTTGACAGTCCACATGGTACCATTCTTCAACACAGCCAGATGTAAAATTAAATACCCTTTTCTTTGGAGACGCATATCCCAATAAATAACCTTCGATAGCCTTTTCATCAAATTTACCCGAATCCTTCTTTAACATTGTACACGGACACCCAAATGGTTCCAGATACTTTAAATTAGGTTTTCTGTTATTTAAAATTTCATAGCTTGTCTTCTTGAGTCGTTTAACTGTTAGAACCCGATTAAGTGTATAAAAAGCTGTGTTCACTGCTTCATTCCAAAATTGAATAAGAAGCTTTGAATCAGCAAGCATTGTACGTGCAGCTTCAATCAGAGTTCTATTTTTCCTTTCAGCAACACCGTTTTGTTGTGGTACATAAGGTGCACTATATTCTCGATGAATTCCCTTTTGAATACAAAAGAAATCCAAAATAGTGTTTTTGAATTCAGTACCATTATCACACCGGATTCTCCTCACCTTTTGTTTGTACAGTGATTCGATCTTGGTAATAAGGTTTTGTACCAAAACAGGTGTTTGATCTTTTGAACTCATAAATAACACCCATGAATATCTTGAATAATCATCTGTCACGACAAGACAATACCAGTCTCCAGAAATACTCGCACGATTCACTGGACCGAACAAATCCATATGAAGTCGTTCAAGAGGAGTATTAATGGAGTTCAATAACTTAGATGGATGTGTCTTCTTCTTCTGCTTGCCCTTTTTGCATGCAACACAGAGATCAGATAACTTAAAGTTCTTTAGCGAGACACCCTCAACTAAGTCATTTGCCATTAAATAATTCATCTTTCTAACATGAATGTGACCCATTCGTCGATGCCACAGAATCGAGTCTTTCTCGGTTGCTTTCGAGACAAAACATGTTTCGATTGATGTTGATATCTTAGTACTCATGTTTAAGACATAAATATCATTTGATCGTGGTGATCGCATGATAACCATGTCCTCGGGAATCACGTAACCCGGTTTCAAGATAAGACACTCTTTTTCAGTAAATATTGTAGTGTAATTTTTATCACAAATCTGCGATACACTCAATAAGTTATAATCAACCTTGTCACAATAATTTACTTTTTCAAATGTAATATGACCATTTGAAACATCACCCTCTTGTGTGATCATACCCCTAGAGTTCCCAGCAAACGCTACATAACCACCTTGAATATTTCTTACGTAGGTTAATAGGTCAAGATTTCCGGTGATATGACGAGAACATCCGCTATCCATGATCCAGTTTTCACCAGAAAAGGTCTTGGATGAACCCTACACATAAACAAAAGTGATTAGTTCAAAAGGCAGCCCAGGCCTCAGTCTTGGGCACCTTTTGGTTTTCTCTTTGATCATTAACTTTAACAGATTTCAATTGTTGTTCAGCCACTTGTGAATAAGTTACTGGCTTCTTAGACTTTCGTCTTAAATATGCTGCCTGAACAATGTTTGAATTCCTGTTTTGACATAAAGGTTCAGTTGGAATGAATTTTGGTTTCACTTGACCGTGTGTCTCATTGATCTGAAACACCTTCCGAGGATTCACATCAGAGAACAAGATATGAGTATCATCAGCATACAACACAGGTCGTTTCAGAATCTCCTTAACCACTGGAGTTGGTTTAGATTTGTCCTTGATAAAAGGATGAAGATTTTGAAAGTTCTGTTGATTACAATTTTTCACAACATGACCTTGTTGACCGCATAAAAAACACGTTCGCATGTCCACATGGTGATGTTTAGAAGAAATTGGAATAGATGATTGATGATGACTCACATTCTTAGTCATGCTCTTAGCAAACTCATCAGATAATTCAGATTTCTTCTTTAAATAAAAATCTAAATTAGAATTGTTTGAAAAACTTTGTAGCGTATCTGTTCCAGTTGACTTAACAAAATTAATCTTCTTAGCTTGCTTTAAAAATTGTTTTGCCTTAGTCAATGGATCACACTGAACTGATGTTTTTGTTTGAGCATACACACGTTCAAGTTCTTGAATTTTTGAAGTTTCATTGACAAAAACACTCTCAATTAGCTCAGGCTTAATGATACTAATTGGAATATCTTTTTCAGTGAACATTGTGTCCATTCCTTTTAACTTAAAAACTCTAGCAGCAGATGGCTTAGAACTAGAAGGATTAATGAAACGCATTAAATCCACATCAGAAATTTTCGGTTTAACTGACTTATTTGCCATCATAGAGTTCACTTTCTTTGAATTTTCCTTTTTCTCTTGAGGTTTGTGTGAACCATACACTGCTTCCTCAAATTCGTGAGGTTCGCACAGAATGTGATTAGAACTGGGAATGTTCTTATTCTTGTGTATAATCTCTGGTTCAAACACATCCTCGATAATGACCTCGTCATTGTGTTCAACAAACACCTTTTTACTTTGGACATGAGATTTTTGAGGAGCAACTTGGGGTTTAACAATTTCAGGTTTAACCATTTTAGGTTTCTCAGAAATCACAGATTCCTTTTGAATCAAATCCTCTTCTTTTCTTGCAAAAGGATTAATTTTATAATAATTATGAAAAGGTGGTGGAATTTCAACAGAACCAATACCTTTTTTAGAATCTTTTTGTTTTCCAGAAACTTCAATAATTTCATTTAATAAAAATGAAGAATTTCGAAATTTACCCAACTTGTTCTTCAACTCAAGAACCTCATTCTCAAGCTCAGTTATCTTAGAACGATGTTTCAAGATTTCCTGAAACTTTTGGTCATTAATGGTCATCTTCACAGATAACTCGGCTTTGAGATAATGATTACTTGTCGACAATGCTTCAATCTTTTCTTGAGATTTCATTTGAGACTCAAGAGATTGTCGATAAGTGTCCTTAAGAGAAGCAATTTCTCTTATAAGATTATCATTTTGATTTTTCAAAGCTTCTAGCTTAGAGTTATTAGATTCACAGTCAACACATGATGTTTTAACAAATGAAGTAGAAGAAATAGAATTACTAACCTCATTGATCTTAGCCATGCAAGCAAACATTGATTCAGAAGACTTGTCGCATGAATCGTCAGAATCAGATCCAGAATCATTATCTGAAGACACCACACTAGCATTAGCATCTTGACAATCTTCATGTGACCCAAACATAGCTAAATTTGCTTGAACATCATTGCACAGTAGTCGTTGTGACCAATCAGTCCCGTCTGCTAACATTGCTTGTGTTGTTGAAGAAGATGGTTTCTTTTCAGCATCACTTCCTCGTGGTGAAGAAACATTTTGACTTTGACCACGAGGTCCAGTGTATTCTTTTCTTGGTTTGTCACATTCCTTCGCGAAATGCCCGAATTCTTGACAATTATAACACTTCACCTTCAATTTGTCAAAACCCAACTTCTTGTTTAATGCTGGAAGATCTTTTCCAGTTCTCTGCATGAATCTTTTAACTTTACGAACGATCATGGCCATATTCCATTTTAAATCCATGATCTCTAAATCATCCGGATCTATTTGATCATAATCCTCATCTGTTAACTCACTCGTGGCAATTTTACTACTCACCAGGTTTTCATATGAAGACATAAATGCTGTCAGAAAAGCAAAGTTTTGTTCAGCTTCCTTCATATTCACACTAGTAGGTGTAGCAAATGGATTAGTACTAGTAGAACTTCCAGAACCACCTGAATTATCAGCAGAGTAGAAACAAACTTTTGGATCATTAAATAAAGCAGATTCTTTTTCACTTGCGGCATGAGTAAGAAAAGCAGTGATAGGTGAGATTGTTGAACTCAGAGGCATACTTCCACCATAGAAAGCCGGATCTTGATTTTCTTTTGAAGACTTTTGACACTTAAGATCATATTCTCTTGCTTCGATCTTTTGTAGGAATTCAAGTGCTGTCAAATCTTCATTCAGAAAATAATCATTCTCTTTCAAAACCATGAGAAATGTTGAATAGGAACTAGGAAGCACACTCTTGATAGTGTCAATTTTATCTCTTTCAGAAATTTTCATTCTCATTTTATCTATTTCAGCAATCAAATGGCTAAATCTGGTAGTCATTTCTTCAACTGTTTCTCCTTTTAATAAATTAAAGTTTCGAAATTGAAACTTGAGCATCACTTTCTTACTCTCAGCTGTGTTTCCCATGCTTCTCATACGCAGATGTTGAAACAAAGATGCACATCTCTTGATACTTCCAAATTGATGAAAAATATTCTCTGGTAAAGCCATAGTCAATGTAGAATATGCTTTTATCTCAATTTCTAAAGCTTTCTTCTCCTCTTGTGAGTATTGAGAGACAGCTTTAGGAGTATACCCAACAGTATCATCACCAATCATTGGTGCAACATAAACCACATCCAGACAATATGAACAGTCAGGATGAACCGATCCTAAATGTGCACGAAACCGAGGTTCCCATTTGGCAAAGTCACTGAACTTCATCAATCTTGGACATTTAGAATGTGAACCAATCTCGGTATCAAGTTGCAACATCTGTTGCATCAACATATTTTGAGACGCCAATGCATACATACCAGCCATCTTTGAAAATAAACAAGTAATAAAATATCTTAACGAATCAGTGAACAGTAGTAGCGAATAGTGAACAGTTGTAACGAACTGTGATTAGTTGTAACGAACTGTGAACAGTTGTAACGAATTGAGACTTAACGAATCAAGTCTTAACGAATGAGGAGAATAGGTTAACGAATCAAAAGTCAACTAAGCGAGTCAACCTTAACGAATCACAACTAAGTTTAACGAATCACCCAAATGGCGAAACAGATAACGAATGTGATAAAGGCTTAACGAATCACAAGTCAACTTAACGAATTGACTAAACGAATTGACCAAGTCAACTTAACGAATTGATCAAACGAATTGACCAAGTCAACTTAACGAATTGATCACACGAATTGACCAAGTCAACTTAACGAATTGATCACATGAATTGACCAAGTCAACTTAACGAATTACTAAGGAATGCTTAGCGAATTAAGATAACGAATCAGCTACAGTTGATAACGAATCAACACTATAGCGAATTATAATATAACGAATCAGGTTGTTACAACCGTTTGTAACAAACTTGATTCCTTTTTGCCACGTGGAAAAATGTTGTTATGGCACAAATTCCAAGACAAACACGTGTCAAACGAATCAGTTATCTAGTTAACGAACTAGATAACACGAATTGATTAACTCACACAAATCAGCTAGCGAACTGATTAACGAATGACAAGAATTGATAGCGAATCAAATTAAAGACTTAGCGAATCGCTTGAAACTTTATAGCGAATTGCCATCATCTTCAAATCTTCAAATATTCAAGAACAAATTTCCAGAAATATGAAGTTCAAACCCAGAAAAACATCAATTCCAGATCTGTAATACACACACAATTCTTAACCAAACTCAACACATAATATACCAAAATGCTCGTAATCGCAAAGCGAATTCAACCCAACACATCTCGTAACCGATTAACACCATACACGAATCAATTTTAACCAAAACCACTCCCCTGTTCACGGACTCAAACCGAAAACTCAATACACATCACAAATCCAATTCACAATTCAATTCCACACAATTGAACCTCAATTATATCTTAACTAAACCAGTTTCACTCTAATCCATCCATATTCAATCCAAATCAACCCAAATTGATTCAAATTCAAACTAAACAGAAAATAAATCAAAAATTATAATAATAACAATCAAAACCAAGTGAATTGAGCCCCGAAAGCTCTGATACCACTTGTTTGATCCCCTGTCTTACACTCGTTCTAATCAATAACTTAGATCTGATCCAGATCTATATGTTGATATTGATTATACGGATCTATCTCTTTCTAACCTCAGTTTGATTGTTATGTAATGTATATATTATCAATATAAGATTAATGTGAAGCTTGAGAGAGAGAGAATACTTTAAATATTTCTGAATAATGTTAATTCTCTCAAAACTTCAACTCTATACAAGTGAACAGTGGTCACTATATATAGAAGACGATCTGGTTCGCTAACATCCCCTAGCGAACCAGAATCTCCTTCGTTAACTTAAATTAACTTAACGAACCACCCCCTGATTCGTTAACATCCCCTAACGAATCAGGAGGGTATACATTATAAAGTCCTAGTTCGCTAACATTCCTAGCGAACTAGACATAACATAACGAATTAGATAAACAAACATTAAATATTACATTAAAATAATCAAATAAACATTAACGATAATTACAAAGACTCGAGATGCAAAACCGTGCACTAACAAACCTTGACTAGCGCCCACCGTGGGGCTTCACTAAAACTGCTCTGAATGCTGCTGGGAAAGCATTGCAAGGTATGGGACTTGTCCCACATCGGTTGTATGGCAACTGATGTGGGGTTTATAAGCCAAATGGGTTCCCTCATCTATCAGACTAGTCTTTTGGGTTGAGTTCTTCTGTTTGGCTTGTAACATTGGTATCAGAGCCAACCTCGGAGTGGTGGCCTGGAGTGAGCCAGCCGTGACCAACGAAGACGTTGACCCTTAAGGAGGGTGTATTGTTACGGACTGAAACCATTGCAAGGTATTGGACTTGTCCCACATCGGTTGTATGGGCAACTGATGTGGGGTTTATAAGCCAAATGAGTTCCCTCACCTATCAGACTGGTCTTTTGGGTTGAGTTCTTCTGTTTGGCTTGTAACACTTTTTTGCCGGTATAACGGTCGCATGTTTTAGCTTGCTCGTCCCTCCTCCCTTCCGTCCTGTTCTTGAGGTTTTTAACCAATGAAAGAAAAGGAAAGGAGAGGGAAGAAGGGAAGGGAAGGAAAAAAATTTTAATTAGGTGTGTTCTTGAGTTGTAAGGAAATTAGAGGAAAGAAAATGATAACTATGTTCTTAAGTTGGATGGAAAGAAAAGGAAAATCACACTTTTACAATTTTACCCCTCATCCTTAATAAGCAATCGTCTCCAAAAACACACACTTTTAATAAGCAATCGTCTCTAAAAAATAACCAACTAGTTTTAATTCTTTTTGGTAAATCTATGAGTTTTTTTTTAATCATCCTATAACTATAAGTTTAAAAAGTAACAGTTTAGTATAGAGAAATCAAATTAATACTCAGAGTTACCTAGATGACCGATGACCTTAGTGAAACTTTTTAAAATATTTCGTAAAATAATAATAATAATAAAAGACATTAAAAATGTAAAAACGAACCTGCTAGCTTCTCTGTATCTTCCCGTGTGTAAACAAACCCACGAAAGCATTCAATTTTTGCTCACAAATTCTTAAATTTGGTGAACCCAACCACACGTATTCAAATCTTTATCTCCTGCCAGTTTTCAGACTTCAGTCATCTTCATCACCTTCTTTTCTCTGCAATTTAATAATAAAGTTTCAGTTTTGAGCATGAGAAAAGCTAGATGAAAGACCGATCGAAGTTTTATAAAATAGGTAATATTGTAATTAGGTGTTGTTATCCTTAGTAATCAGCCAAAAATAAGAGGATAACTTATTGGAAAAATAGATCAATTTAATCTCTCCTAACTCATCCTATTCATTTCCTTTAAATCCTAAAAAAAACTCAAGAACTCCCATTTTTTAACTATCCTTAGTTTTCCTTTCCTTTCCCTTCTTAAAAAAAACTCAAGAACAGGGCGTTCGTGTTTTTGTTGTTGCTAATTTGTTTCTCTTTATTAGTCATGGTGTTTTTTCTTTGAGAATCCTTTCCCTGCCACGTTGTAGATTGTTGTGTATCAATTCAATTACAATGTGTAATTCACAAACAAAATGATATCATATTTATACACAAGCAGTTCTCCACGTCTCCGCCAATTCATGTGTACACAACGTCCTCGAACTTACAAAAAAAGATCATTGTTGTTGATAGGTAAATTACATGTTTATGTGGGCTTGGTGTGTTTCTATGAATTTGATTTTTCAAAAGGACTCTTTGTGAGAACACTTATCTATCAATATCCTTGATCTTAATCTTAAATTTCATGGTGGTTGTAGGAAAATTTCAAATGGCAATTAGTGTGTGTTTATAAGATGGGTGTGGGCTAATGTGGGTTATGTACGTTAGAGGATACATGATTGTAAGGCATTTATATACTAGTTAGAATGGATTAATAATATTAAATTATGATATATAACTTATAATTTCTTTTAGTTTTTTACTAGTTTCCGGAAGCAATTTCCACCCAAGTAAAGTGTAGGACCAGGTCGTGGATTCAAACTCAAATATATGCGATCAAGGATATATGCATGGCTCAAAATATTCATCAATAGATCAATTGAGCTTATATTTTGTGTAGAACTTTTAGTTCAATGCAAATGAATACATAATTATTTTTGCCATTTTCAACCGTTGATCAATCGTCATGGGTTTTCTATAAGATGAATTGAATTGACATTTTCACTTGCACAACTTACAACCATTAAATATATCAGTGCAAAATTGGTTACTGAAAGATTATGTTTAACATGCAATACTTATTTAGCATGACTTATGGATATTGGATAGGCTCACCTATTTAACAAAGATTAAAAATACCTTCCTGCTGTTGAAAGATCCCGCTACACCCGAAGCAACTATAAATCGATCTGCCAAACAAAACTCCAACCCCTCACGTGTGAAAGACTTGCGAATTAGGGTTGGTGTTTTTTGGGGAGAAAAAGGGCATAACTGCCCCTCACTTGAGGGACTGATGCATTTTACAACCAGACTTAACTTAACTGGGTTAGTGGAGTCGGGTTTAACTGCAAGTGAAATGAAACTACAGGAAGAAAAATTACAAATTTGAAACTATTGAACTAAAATCGCATATTTGGACAAACCATCTGAACAAAACCGCAGTTCACTCGTTTTAGGATAATAAAAGAAAACAAATAACCTTAAATCAAGAGATATAATTTCATTTTGAACATCGAGTAACTATATATTACATATAAAATACACTTTTGTAACATAAACAGAAAACAATTTATACACGATACATAGTTTATAAGCTAAAATACAACAAACAAGTTATAGGCACATATATACACATACATAACTATAAGTTCAATCACCCATTTCCTATGGATTTATCTTTTTCTTATTCTTCGCATTTTTTACCGCATTGGAGACAGAACCTGAAAGAAGCTCACCCATCCTGGTGGAAACATGCTTCTTTTTTGCAGGTATAACGGTTGCAGGTTTAGCCTTGCTCGTCCCTCCTCCCTCTGTGTTTTTGAGGTAGTCAAATTGTTGCTCTTTGTCCGCCATGAGTATTTTTTTGTTAGAATCTCTTTCCCAGTCACACTATAGACTATTGTTGTGTAACAGTTCAATTGCAATGTGTAATTCACAAACAAAATGATACCATATATATACACAAGTAGTTCTCCACATCTTTGCCCTATGTGGGCGAGTCCGCAACGTCCTTGAACTTACTAAAAAGTTTCATTGTTGTTGATGGGTAATTTACATAGTTTGTAATGGCTTAATGTTTCTATTAATATCATGGAACTGTTGGAAAATTTGATACGTGTGCATTAGTAGGTTGTTATGACACAACAAATGCACACTAATAGACATTGATGAATGAGATATCGATGTGTGATTGTGTGTATTTGAAAGAAAATACTATAGTGGTGTATCCCACATTGGTGGGATGAAAAACTTGTGCCTTGTTTTTCCTCTATAAATAGAGAGGTAATCTAAATTGCAACACACACCAAACCTTACACACAACACAAGCATTGTTGCAAGGTTTTTCCAACTTCTTCTTCTTCTACATTTCTGGTTTCTTTTATTCGAACCTTTTTCAGGTTTACGGTTAACTCCGGCAGTACTACTGCTCCGGTTGTTGTACCCTGGGAAACAACGAGTTCTCTTGGGAGACTCGAAATATTGTTTTAAGGGCCCCGTGTTCAACACGATCCTCAGCCAAACCGTTTATATTTTTTTCCGTATTGTATTTGGTTTATTTCTTTGATTATGTATTGTATTTCAGATTCTTGTATTGTATTGTATGAGTAATAAAACTGTTTGTTAATTTTCTGTTTATTTACTCAATTCACGAATTCGGTTCCTACAATCTTAAAACAATATTTTTAAAACCGTTTCGTGAAAACTTTGTTTAAATTTTCATAACTATTCTGTTTTGATCCAAACCAATTTTGTTTCAAAATAGTATATGTTTTAAAACCAGTTTTTCTTTTCTGTTTTGGTCTCAGAATCAAGAATTGGATCTTCAAAGTTGGACTTGGACAGATTCTTTCTTGGTTTAATATTCTGAAATCAGAAAAGGCTCCTTTTTGGGCTGTTTTTGGCTATCTAGCACGAGATAGCTTATCGTGAAAACTTTGTTTAAATTTTAAGAAACTATTATATTTTGATTCAAACCAGTTTTGTTTCAAAATAGTATATGTTTTAAAAACATTTTTTCTTTTCTGTTTTGGTCTCAGAATCAAGAATTGGATCTTCAAAGTTGGACTTAGACAGATTAGTTCTTGGTTTAGCATTCTGAAATCAGAAAAGGCTTCTTTTTTGGGTTGGTCCTGTTATCTCGCACGAGATAAAGTTATCTCGCACGGGATAAATTTATCTGGCAAATTTCAGAATTTTCTGAATTTTTTTTCTAAGTTACTAACTTGGTCTGTTTTCTATGTGCAAGAATGACAGGACCAACCCCATACACTTCTAATGCTACCCCTGCTGTCCATTTGACCACCCCAGCCAATATGGGAGCGACCACAATGGCTAACCATGCTGAAAAACCCGAAAAGTTCACGGGTGTCCACTTTAAGAGGTGGCAGCAGAAATTGTTTTTCTACTTGACAACCTTGAACTTAGAACAGTTCTTGGAGAAAACAGCCCCCATACCCACACTGCCCAAGATGATGCCCAAAGTGTGAGTGCTTTGGACGCTTGGAAACATTCTGAATTTCTATGTCGCAATTACGTGCTCAATGGTTTGGCGGATCCATTGTATAACGTCTATTGTGGGATAAAGACTGCCAAAGAACTATGGGAGTCTTTAGACAAGAAATATAAAACCGAAGATGCGGGAACAAAGAAATTTGTTGTAGCCCGTTTTTTGGACTTTAAAATGGTTGACTCCAAGACTGTGATCACACAAGTCCAAGAACTACAAGTTATACTTCATGAAATTCATGCCGAGGGTATGACACTTAGTGAATCGTTCCAAGTTGCAGCCATAATTGAAAAGTTGCCTCATAGTTGGGTTGAGTTTAAGAATTATCTTAAGCACAAACGAAAGGAGATGACTATTGATGAATTAATTGTTCTTCTTCGAATTGAGGAAGACAATAAAACGGCTCAAAAATCAGCTCGTGTGGAGCCAATGGCTAAGGCCAACATGGTTGAACTTGGACAATCTTCTAAGGGGGGGCATAAGGGTAAGGGTAAAATGAATAAGGGAAAGGCAAAGGTGAACCTTGGACCGAAGAAGGAGGTTGTGAAAAAGAAACCTGAATCTTCAAACTTCCAAGGTGTTTGTTACAATTGTAATGAGAATGGTAATCGTGCGAACCAATGCAAGAAGCCTAAGCGTGAGCGTGCGCATATGGTGGATGAAAATGGTGAACCGTTGGTGGCAATGATCACCGAGCTCTCGGCAATGATTGAAGAAATCAATCTTGTTGGGGACAAACCGCAAGGATGGGTCATTGATACGAGTGCGACCCGTCATGTGTGTGGTGACAAGACCCTCTTTAGCACCTTTAAGGAGGCTGCTAGTGATGCTAAGTTGTTTATGGGGAATCAAGCAACGGCCGACATCAAGGGTGAAGGGAATGTGATCTTGAAGATGACTTTGGGAAAAGAGCTTACTTTGAGCAACACTTTGTATGTGCCCGAAATTCGTAAGAATTTGGTTTCGGGTTGGTTGCTTAATAAGTTTGGTTTTCGTTTAGTGTTTGAGTCGGACAAGTTTGCCTTGACAAAGCATGGAATGTATGTTGGTAAGGGCTATGCCCTCAATGGTATGTTTAAACTTGATGTAACCGTGATTGGAAATGAAATGAATAAGGCATTTACTTCTGCTTATATTATTGAGTCTTTAAATTCAAATGTTTGGCATGGTAGATTAGGACATGTAAATTTCAATTCACTTCGTCGTTTAATTAAATTAAAAAGCATACCAACATTCCACATTGATACAAACTCGAAATGCGAATCATGTGTTGAATCCAAACTTACAAGATCATCCTTCAAATCGGTTGAAAAAATAACCGAAACACTTGATTTAATTCACACCGATGTGTGCAATTTAAAAATGTGCCCAACAAAAGGGGGAAACAAATATTTCATAACGTTTATTGATGATTGCTCAAAATATTGCTATGTATGTTTACTTAAAAGTAAAGATGAAGCAATAGAAAAATTTATCTTGTTTAAAAATGAAGTTGAGTTACAACTTAACAAGAAAATTAAACGTGTGAGAAGCGATCGAGGAGGTGAATACGTTTCACAATTTGCGGATTTATGCGCACAAAGTGGCATAATACATGAATTAACCCCTCCTTATTCTCCACAATCAAATGGCATGGCGGAACGAAAAAACCGTACATTGAAAGAGATGATGAATGCCATGTTGGTTAGTTCTGGGGTGAGCCATGACATGTGGGGGGATGCCATTTTAACGGAAAATTATCTTTTAAATAAGATACCTCTCAAGAATAGGGACGAGACTCCTTATAAGTTATGCAAGGGAAGAGAACCTTCGTACAAATACATGAAAGTGTGGGGGTGCCTTGCTAAAGTCACCGTACCACCTCCTAAAGCTCTTAGGATTGGTCCCAAAACTGTTGATTGCATTTTCATTGGATATGCTCACAATAGTAGTGCACATCGGTTTTTGGTACATGAATCCAAAAATCCAAATGTACACGTAAACACTTTCATGGAGGCGAGCCCCAATACTGTCTCGTATATTGATCACGTGTTTCCTAAGTTAGGACACACACATGAGGCCTCATCATCACGAGCGAATGATGTAGGTGCAAGCTCGTCAACACAAAATGACAACTTGGTTCATGAAGGAACACGTGAACGGCTCGAGACTGAGGATGGTGATTTAAGACGAAGCAAAAGACAAAAGGTTGCAAAATCCTTTGGTCCTGACTTCGTAAGCTTTATGGTTGAAGGTGAACCTAATACCTACCATGAAGCGGTGACCTCACCTGAAGGACCTCAATGGAAAGAAGCAATCAAGAATGAAATTGATTCGATCTTACAAAATCATACTTGGGAATTGGTAGATCTTCCAGTTGGTTGCAAACCACTTGGATATCGTTGGATATTCAAAAAGAAGATGAAAGCCGATGGAAGTATTGATAGATACAAGGCGAGGCTAGTGATCAAAGGTTTTAGACAAAAGGAAGGTCTAGACTATTTTGATACTTACTCACCTGTAACATGTATAACCTCTATAAGGTTGGTGCTTGCAATCGCGTCTTTACGAAGTTTGGAAGTGCACCAAATGGATGTAAAAACGGCTTTTCTAAATGGTGATTTGGAAGAAGAGATATACATGGAGCAACCTGAGGGTTTCTCCGCCCCTGGTCAAAAGGGCAAAGTATGCAAACTCATCAAGTCTTTGTATGGCTTGAAGCAAGCTCCAAAACAATGGCACCAAAAGTTTGACCAAGTCATGATTAGCAATGGTTTCAAAATTAATGAGTGTGATAAATATGTTTATGTTAAAAACACAAATGGAGGTTATGTTATTTTATGCCTTTATGTGGATGACATGCTTATCACTAGGAGTAATGATAAAATGGTTCAATCTACAAAAGACATGTTAAAGGCACGATTTGACATGAAAGACATGGGTTTAGTTGATACTATTCTTGGAATAAAAATCATTAAAACCAAAGAAGGTCTTACTTTGAGTCAAGCATACTATGTCGACAAGATTCTTGAAAAATTCAACAAGGAAGACAAGCGAGTGGCTCGTTCTCCTGTTGACACTACTCTACATCTATGTAAAAATAGAGTTGAGCTGGTTGCTCAATTAGAGTATTCAAGAATCATTGGAAGTCTAATGTATCTCATGACATGTACGAGACCCGATTTAGCATACGCGGTGAGTAGGCTAAGTAGATATACTAGCAATCCAAGTGTTCAACATTGGAAAGCTATTATAAGGGTGCTTAGGTACATGAGATATACAAGAGACAATGGTTTGCATTATACCAACCATCCAGCTGTGATCGAAGGGTATACTGATGCGAACTGGATTTCGGATATGAAAGATTCCAAATCAACAAGTGGGTACGTGTTCCTACTTGGTGGGGCAGCAATATCTTGGAAATCATCCAAACAAACTGTAATTGCTAGATCCAAAATGGAGTCTGAATTCATTGCCTTAGACAAATCTGGGGAAGAGGCAGAATGGTTACGTCAATTCGTGGAAGACATTCCACAATGGCCAAAGCCGTTGTCGGCAATTTGCATACACTATGACAGTGAGTCTGCAATTGGTAGATCTCAACGTTCAATGTATAATGGCAAATCAAGGCATATGAGACGTAGACATAACACGATACGACAACTACTGTCAACGGGTGTTATCACGATTGACCATGCGAGGTCAGAAGATAACATTGCAGACCCGTTAACAAAAGGCTTAAGTACGGATAAATTTTATAAGTTGTCGAGAGGAATGGGACTAACGCCCGCGATAAAGGAAGTATGAGGGAAACCTAACTTAGCAGACTGGAGATCCCAAGAGCTAAGTTCAATAGGCAAACTTAATCATATGACCAGAGGCAGTCACTGTGGGGGAGTACCCCAAAACCAAAGGGAGTCTTGAACTTCCTAGTCCTTTCTCCTAGGGGAGTACCCTAAAACCAGTGACATTTGGGAGAGGTTAAGCATATTAAGGTTAAGTGCAATAACCATGATGCTTTTAATGATTCATGGGAATCACCTATGTTAGAGAGAAGTGTGGTCGCTTCGAATGGAATTGTGGGGAGGCGCAATTTCCTAGAGCTCTCGCAGAACCAGGACCGCGATCCATGACCATAACGGACACAAGAATGAGGGGTTGACCAAACCAGGGAGAGTATTGTGTGAAGGCATATTGTCGTCTACACAAAAGGGGGTCTATTCAAAGTCATCGCGACTACAAACCGCTAGGAGTCTAAGTATGCTTCACAACGGAAGGTTCAAAGGGTAACACCTACCTATCCGGCAATACTCAACTGCTGAAACTTACTTCGAAGAATCGATTTCCATTCATGTGGGGGATTGTTGGAAAATTTGTTACATGTGCATTAGTAGGTTGTTATGACACAACAAATGCACACTAATAGACATTGATGAATGAGATATCGATGTGTGATTGTGTGTATTTGAAAGAAAATACTATAATGGTGTATCCCACATTTGTGGGATGAAAAACTTGTGCCTTGTTTTCCCTCTATAAATAGAGAGGTAAACTAAGTTGCAACACACACCAAACCTTACACACAACACAAGCATTGTTGCAAGGTTTTTCCAACTTCTTCTTCTTCTACATTTCTTGTTTCTTTTATTCGAACATTTTTCAGGTTTACGGTTAACTCCGGCAGTACTACTGCTCCGGCTGTTGTACCCTGGGGAACAACGAGTTCTCTTGGGAGACTCGAAATATTGTTTTAAGGGCCCCGTGTTCAACACGATCCTGAGCCAAACCGTTTATATATTTTTTTTCCGTATTGTATTTGGTTTATTTCTTTGATTCTGTATTGTATTTCAGATTCTTGTATTGTATTGTATAAGTAATAAAATTGTTTGTTAATTTTCTGTTTATTTACTCAATTCACGAATTCGATTCCTACAGGAACTTAGTCTTAAATTTCATGGCTGCTATTAGAAAGTTTTCTAATATCATATGGCCGGCAATTTGTGTGTGTGTTTTTATAAGATGGGTGTGGCCTAATGTGGGTTGCATTAAACTGGAATAAAAACATTAAGTAATTTATTATAATTAACTTTTAATTTCTCTTATTTTTAATTAATTTTTGTTATATACATTGAATTTGTATTATATATTAATGACACTTACTTTTTTAACAAAAAATCTGAATTTTCAGATTTTATATGTGGAACAAAAAAAATTAAGTACTATCTAGTTTTTAATTTCATCACTCTCAAACTCTCGGTAAGTAAAATGTTGGTAAGACTAGTTTACGTTAAGCTTACTATAATAAATCAAAATAGCACTTTCAGTTCAAGTTAGATTGAATGATTATTTTTTTTATTTATCAAATGGCAATAATGTTCTTGGAAATTGGGTACACCAATATTGTTTATTAATGTTAGTTGTGTGTGTTTAAATGTAAACTTCAAAATTAGCTAATAAATTTTAAAAGTAAAGATTTATAATGAGACAAATAAAAAAGGAAATATGGACAATTTTAATGGGATGGAGGCAAGGCCGGCACTGAAAAGACGTAAAAAAATTTTGGGTCAAAGGCGAAAAATTTTGTGGGCCTTAAGTAAAAAAACATTTTGTTGGGTTTAAACAATTTAATTTTATATAAACTTACTTGATTATGATTTAAGTTGTGTAAAAAACTTTTGTACAAAAATAAACTTAAAATTGTCTTAAAATAAAACTAGAAGCCACAACCTTTTGGTAAAATGTCATACCCCTTTACCATTAGACCAAATTAGTGGTTATGTAATTGTGTTGAAACATTGACTATATATATTTTTTTTGGTAAAAGTAATCATATTTTTTTAAAAAAAAAAATCCGGGCCTAGCGGGGTGTCGGGCATGTGGCCGTCGACTACCTCGCCATGCCTTTAGGCCGGCCCTGGACGGAGGTAGTATATATTAATACATAACAAGAAGATGTTTCACTAATGTAATATTTCAATAGTTCTATAAAAAACTTATAACTTACTATTGTTGGTCCCAGACTCGTACACGTGAGTCACGTTTTGTAACAACGAAACTTAAAAGAGGGTTGCCCATGGATTTAAACACACATTAGTAATTTTATCTTTTAAAACTAACAGATGTTTGCAAATCGATTGATCATAATGTTTACATAGCGTGTGTTATATAGGAATTGAATTGTATAAGGATGAGATGCATCGATTGGAGTTTACGCAAATTTTTTAAGACAGAATAGAAAATAAATAGCCTTAAACCATAAGAATTCGTTTTCATACTGAACACATAAACTATCTATAATATATATAAACGAAGACATAAAAATCTTATGTGTCGCGATGTGGTCGCTCCCCCTTTTTTTGAAGTCACCAGATTTGCTTTATTTTTAAATGGAGCATTCTCATGCATTTGACCCGAATTCATGGGTATGGGTCTTACCAAACCCAGATATTCCTTAATCGGGTTATAACATCTCATTAAATTAAAAATTATTCTCACCAAATTATTGATTTAAAAATCCTATAAAATAGGATATAATAAAAATTAATATCTTATTTATTTTAAAAAAGATATATATATATATTATTTAAATTAGAAAACCAATTTGATAGTAAAAAAATAAACGAGTCTTGGGTCTCATCAAACCATAAGTTTATTATTAACTTTCATAAATATTATTTATAATTAAAAAACCAATTTTATAATAAAAAAAATAAACGGGTTTTGGGTCTCATCAAAACCATATAGCTTTTAAACCGGGTTATAATATCTCATTTATTTGTGAAACAATTTATTATCAAACCATAAGTATATTATTAACTTTCATACAATAAAATACAAATTCAAAAAATAAATAAATATTAGAACAAACAATATAAAACAACCCTCGTAATACGGGGGATAAAAACTAGTTACATATAAAATATATTTCTGTAACATAAACGAAAAACAATTTATACACCCAAATACATAGTTTATAAGCTACAACACAACACATATATTAAAGGCGTAGAAAAACACATAACTATGAGTTAAATCACCGTGAACTATTTGCCTCGGGATTTATCTTTTTCTTATTCTTCACATTTGTCACTCCTTTTGAGACAGAACCAGCAATACACTCACCCATCATGGTGGAAACATGCTTCTTTTTTGCTGGTATAACGCTCTCAAATTTCGCCTTACTTGAACCTCCTCCATTCGTATTTATGTTGTTGCTAATTTATTGTTGGTCTGCCATGGGTATTATTTTCAGAATCTTTTTTCCTGTCACACTATAGACTATTGGTGTGTATTAGTTCAATTACAATGTGTAATTCACAAACAAAATGATATCATAATTATACACAAGTAGTTCTCCACATCTCCGCCAAGTCATGTGTGCGAATCCACAATGTCCTCGAACTTACAAAGAAAAAAGTTACATTGTTATTGATGGGTAATTTCATTATATTTGATTTCCCAAATTTCAAATGGCAATTTGTGGAGATTTTTACATATTTCCCCTTAACAAGACACATAATTACATATATCCCCAACCTTAACAAATCAATTACATATATCCCATTTTCATATAAATTTACTCATTTACCCTCATCAATATATAATACCCACAACCAAATTGGAATGTTTCATGTCAAACCTAAATCTGAGCATCTTTAGTTGGGTTTGTTTATAACCAGCCGGAACCACCACTACCTCCTTATCCACCGTCACGAGCCGCCACACAAGAAGCCATGGATATCACGAGCCGCCACCGCCACACAAGAAGCCACCATGTTCAGATCTGCACAAGCTCCACCATTGTTGGACCACTGTTCAGATCTGCAATACCCGTGGCGAACCAAGGCGGAGAGATGGATGTTGGTTAACCACATGAACGAAATCCTACGGTTGTTTCTGTCGATGAACTGTAGGGTATTAGTAGTCTTTGGCTGTAGTGGCATGGTCTGCAACATACAATATAATCTATTTTGTTTCTTGAGAAATGGTTGGTTAAGAAACTATTTTGTTGATTCCTTTGAGGCTTTGACATATAACTAATAATCAAATCATTTAGAAAATTTGGCTGTGAAAGTATGTAAAGAATCATTTTGTGTATATAAGGGTAAAATGAGAATTTAATAGGTTAATTTTAGTGAAAAGGGGAAATATGTAATATATGAGTCTTAGAAAGGGGAAATATGTAATTTAGTTTTTTAGTTTGAGGAAATATGTAATAAATGATTTTAGGAATGGGATATATGTAAATGCCCCTTTATAAAATGGGTGTGGGCTAATGTGGGTTACGTTAGATGGGTGTAGACTAATGTGAGTTTTCACAATCATTTCTATGTTTCGTAAACAGTTTCCTAGCATATGTTCATCTCTAAGCTCATGGTTTATTAACATGTCAAATCAAGAACTCTAAGAGCCAAACATCTTTCGTAATCATGTACACACACCTGGGGCGTACCTGAATGAGGTGTGGTCGCACCCCATAAATTTTTATTTTTTTTAGTATATATATATGATTTAATCTTGAGCTTCTCTTTAAAAATTTTGACATTGACCCCGTGCAATTTAAAATTTTAAAATTGACCCATGAAATTTTAAAATCAACTCTCAAGAAATAAGATTTTAAAACTATAGTGCAAACTTATTATAAACTAATTAACATATATAAAATAACTAAGTGCGTTTTAAACTAAACTTATCTTTAAATACTATTAAAGCAATACAATTTTGCCACATATCCTTCTACTAGGGTGTCTATCTAGGCCTCCATGTCATCTCATTTCCATTCTAAGACCCTCTAATATGCTGCCATGTGTCATCTCACACACTATTTAAACCTTAGAATTTTTCACCATCATTTTAATCATTTTAATTCTCTCTCTCTCTCTCTCTCTCTCTCTCAAAATAAACCACATACACCATTTACTATTTACCATGTCCTCTCTTATTCATTCCACTGCCGACTCCATCTTTGGTATCCCACATGTTGCTACCGGGGTCTTTATGGAAACCCTAGGTGGCGGTGGTCGCCCGGTTGTGTTTTCCGGCTAACCTACTGCTGTCGGGTTCTATTTGGTAACCGTAAGTGGCGGTGGTGATCCAGTGGTGTTTTCCGGCGAGTATACGCAACCGCCCTACAGTTTTCGGGTTCTATTTAGAAATCCTAGGTTGCGGTGGTTGTCTGGTTGTGTTTTCCGGCTAACCTACTGTGTCGGGTTCTATTTGGAAACCCTGGGTGGCAGTGGTGGTCCGGCGGTGTTTTCCGGCGGCTGTACGCGACCGACCTATCTACTGCTTTTGGATTCTCTTTGGAAACCCTAGGTGGTGGTGGTGCTTCGGTGGTGTTTTACGGCGGCTGTACATGGCTAATCGAGCATTAATTGAAATGCCTCGTAACAAAAATCGAGCAAGGTAATATCTTTGTGAGGCAATTTTGTTTTTTTAAGTAATGATAAATCCAAGATTAAGAGTCCATCCACTGTTGTTCATTGTTGATAGAGTTTGATTTGGCTTTGTTGTAGGTGAATATTGGGTTGTCCGGCAAGGTAATATCTTTTTCCGGTAAGGTTTTCCGATATGGTTTTATATTTATTTTAATTGTTATTTTTAAAACGATTACAATTTCGAATTTTAAATTCCAAATTTAAGTTAAATTTGAAATTTGTAAATGGTAAGTCAATATTCCAAAACGTCTAAACTTACCATCATTACAATTTATTATTTTCTAAAACGATTTGATTTAAAAAGTTTAAATTTCCAAATTTAAATTAAAGTTGATTTTTTTATTTAATTGCTGGTCAAACGTTTAAGTTGGTAAGTTAAACGATTTGATTTAAAAATTTTAAATTTCCAAACGATTTGATTTAAAAAGTTTAAATTTCCAAATTTAAATTAAAGTTGATTTTTTTATTTAATTGCTGGTCAAACGTTTAAGTTGGTAAGTTAAACGATTTAATTTAAAAAGTTTAAATTTCCAAACGATTTGATTTAAAAAGTTTAAATTTCCAAATTTAAATTAAAGTTGCTTTTTTTATTTAATTGCTGGTCAAAACGTTTAAGTTGGTAAGTTAAACGATTTGATTAAAAAGTTTAAATTTCCAAATTTAAATTAAAGTTGATTTTTTTATTTAATTGTTGGTCAAACGTTTAAGTTGGTCAAACATTAAAGTTCAATTTAACTTTAAGTTGAACTTTTTAAATGGCTAATTAAACATACATTCATAATGTCTAAAATTACCAACACAAACTTTAAATTCCTAAGTTTTGAGTATTTCCTAATTTTCACACATAACGAGATATAAATGTCACAATTAATGCTAATGAATGTCATCATTTGGTTATGGAAACTGTTTAACAATTAATGCACTATAAAAATTTGAAATATTATTTGAAATTAAATTCAAAAAAAAGATATATTACAATTGGTTATAGGAAATTTTTGTTTCCATTGTCAATATTATTATGTTTATTAGTTTTCAATCTCCACAATCTTTCTATCTTATACGTTTGACTAATTTATAATTAGACATAAATGTCACAACTAATGATAATGAGTTTGTAACAAAATTGAATGCAAATTTCAAAGACTGTAATAAAATAATATTAATTATGGATCGCCTAAAAAGGTAATAATTTCAAGGTTACATTATGCCTTGGTTTTTGTAATATTTTTTGTATTTAGGATCTTTGACTATAACAAATTTCGTTTAACAATTTTGGTAAGCAAATTTATAACTTAAATAAAAATTTATTATATTATAATTTAATCAAATCATATAATAAAGTTGTAAGTCATTATTTGTAATTATTATTTTTTACGTGTATTCAAATTAATAATTCAAATATCAAATAAATAAGTTGAGTATAATTTATTTATTTTTGGAATTGACTATGTGGTTCGGCGTTTTCTAAAAGTTTTAAAGTTAATAACTTTATTTAATATTGTTGACCGACTATTAGTTTTGATAGTTCCTAAAATTTTGATAAACATATTTATAACTTAAATAACCATTTAATATATTCTAATTTAATTCATTTTTCTAATATAAACTCAACATAAAATGTCAATTTCTTAAATACGTGTCTATTACATTTTCTGTTTTTACGGTATATTCATATACGTTCGTTGGTAATGTCTTTAATAATATTCTCATTTAAATATAACAAATAATTTTCACGTTTTTAATATATTTTTAATTAAAATACGTGTATATATGGTTATATGTTTTGTATCATATTTTTTCACCTTTAAATATTTTTAAATTCAACATAAAGTTTTTTAATCTTTCCAAATTTATTTGAAAATTCAGTTATTGTAAAACGTTTTTATGTTTTGCAAGTTTAACAAAATATTAATGTCATTGATTTAAAAGTTTGTTGCAAGATTGGTAAAAAATTTAAAAAAAAATCATAATTTTGAAGTTGACTAATTCCATTTTTTTAATATTTTGTAACTATTTTGAAATATTTCAAAACGGGTTGTTTTAAAAGAGTATCAAATTTGTTATCTATAAAATTACGACCAAAAAGGTTTTTATTGATATATCTTTTCGGTTTAATAGTTTAAGTTATAAAAATGTTTTATGTTGTCATTTTACTTTGTTTGCTGTTGTATGTTATTTTGCTTTAATAAAAACAACAATTTAATAAAAACAACTTTATTAATGTTCAAATGTTACTCATTATTAAATATATTTAATTTGGATGCTATTGTTTTATTATATTTTCAGGTGGTGAAGCAAAATGAGATTCTTTTGGTAGAATGTTTGAAGAAGTTGATGATGGTTTAATATGAAAGAACATGTTTATGTTTTATGTTGATTTTTTTGATTGTTCGATGTACATTAACTTATTGTAACTTTTAACTTTTAATATCTAGAACATGTAAATGGCTAACGTTTTGGTCCGAAAGTTTGAAGAAGTTTTGTGTTGCTTGAATTTGTTGTTTAAATTTATTATGTTTATTGACATGTTTTTCCACCCGTGTGTAACACGGGCTATACCCTAGTTAACCATTAAACCCAAATGCTCAATAATTTTAAATAATTTGTTATAGTTTGCTATAGTGGGGCCCAATAATTGATAGTGAGTAACGCTTGTTACCTATCCACATTGATTCAAAACGTTGCATCCATCCGGAGCATTGTCATTGACCCGAAGTGTCATAATGAACCGGATCCCTGTGGTTTACCCTAAGCTTTACCATTCAGGATATAGAAGTCGAAAGCAACAAAAGACAAGTATAAAAGAGATATTGATTGTCTCCAGTGTTCCGCACCAACCCACAACTGCCACAACACATTTTTAAGTTCAAATCCATTTCATTTCATTTTGAATTGTTATTGTTATTTTTGCTATTGTTGTAAGTACTATTGTATTTATTATTGATTTTTCCAATGTTAATTTATTTAAAGAATAAACCTATCATAAGTTTAATAAAACAAGAATGCATATTAAGTTTGTTCAAATAAAAATGTTTGAATTGAAACAACAGAAAATAATGATTTGATTAAAGATAGCAATGGGCCCAGATTTGAGGTGGGTTGATTATAAAACTTTGCTTCTCCGGCTCAAAATCTGTCGAGTACCGAGCATACACGCGGGTTAAATATACTGGTTGGTTTATTAAAAACTCCATCAAGTGACTATTAATAAATTAAAAAGTGAAATGCGGTTTTTCAATGTGATTTGTTTAAATTTGTTATTTCAGTCCAAAAGTTTAAAGTTTCATTTTTATTGCAATTTTCACCATTTTTGCAAGTTTCATTGTTACCATTGCAATTTTTGTTAACATGTGACGAAAATCGCAACGAAATGAAACCTTATGGACGAAATTGCAGCTTGAATAAAACCTTAGGGACGAAAATAACAACTAAACAAAACCTTATGGACGAAATTGCAGCATGAATAAAACCTTATGGACGAAAATAGCAAATTTTAAACTTTTAGACTTAAATATCAAATTTTAACAAACCACAAAAATAGAAACTGCGGTTCTCCGTAAATATAATAATAAGTTGAAAGTATTAATAACAATATTTATTCTTCTAATAAAATGTTGATTAAAAGCTTTCAATAATGTTACAAAAGACACTAGCCGTTGAAACTTATTTTGAGCAAACTAGCCGTTGCACCATGAACGGTCATAAGACAGCTCATAAGGGCCTAAGTCCAACCTTCAGCCCTGTATATATATATTAACACAACCTTTCTCTTCACAATCTCATCCTCATCGAACCCGCCTTTAACTGTAATTAATCACACAACAAAATCACACAAACATGGGTCTTTCAAGCGACGCTCAATCGCACCACAAAACCCACAAATTCTTCCTAATATGCAACTACATCTTACTCGGGGCCGCTTCGAGTTGCATATTCCTAACTCTCTCCCTCCGCCTATTCCCCTCGGTTGTTGGCGCACTGCTGGTCCTCCTCCACGCCATCACAATCGCAGGAGCAATCTCGGGTTGCAATGCAGTGTCCGCAGGGTCACATAAATGGTACGCGGCCCATATGGTGGCCACGGTCTTGACCGCGATCTTCCAGGGGTCTGTTTCGGTTTTAATTTTCACAACCACTTCGAACTTTTTAACCGCGTTGAAGTCTTATGTGAGGGAAGATGATGCGGCTGTGATACTGAAGATGGCTGGTGGGCTTTGTGTGTTGATGTTTTGCTTGGAATGGTTGGTTTTGACTCTTGCTTTCTTCTTGAGATATTATGCGTTTGTCGATGGTGCCCGGTCCACTGATGTGAATGTGTCGATGGAGGACCCGAAGGCATGGACACCGCCGTTTCGTGTTTAGATGTATCAAATTCGTTTGTTTGTTATTTAATTTTGAACTTATGATATGATTTAATTTATTTATTTAAAATTGATGTTTATGTGCAAAAGGAAAGAAACTAAAGTTGGAGAACCTCAATTAGCCTCAATGTAAGTTGAAACTGATGTGGCTGCGTCTTAAAATTCAAACTTACCCCATTCTAAACGAGTAGAATTTCGCTCAGTTTGTTCAATTGTGGCTTAACGTACGAACACGAACGCTGCCTTTGTTCAATTGTGTCCTCACACGTCGGTAATGTGTTCGTTTAGTTCATTAAAGTTGGTTACATATGTTAATTTGTGGTTTACTTCCGGATTTTTGGGTGATTTTGTGTTGATTTATGTTAATAGTGTCCATTAGTGTCCATTAGTGTTCGTTGCTTCTGTGTACAAAATTAATGAACGAGCACGGACGAACACAAACAAGCTCAATTCCTTAATGTTCAACAAACATGGACACGAAAATTACGCAAAAATCCTTGACTACAGGAGATGAAGGAGGCGAAGATCGGATATATAGGGTATGACGTGGACTGATGCCGGCAGATTATTCACATCATGTAGCATTGTTTTAGGCTTGTTCAGATCGGCAGGGGTGGATTGTGGATATAATTCTACACAATGTCAATCAGACAACCCGTTGACATTTGTTGTTTTTGATTAGACTCGTCAACGAAGGCTAACATATCTTTGACTATATAGGGTATGACGTGGACTGATGCCGGCAGATTATTCACATCATGTAGCATTGTTTTTAGGCTTGTTCAGATCGGCAGGGGTGGATTGTGGATATAATTCTACACAATGTCAATCAGACAACCCGTTGACATTTGTTGTTTTTGATTAGACTCGTCAACGAAGGCTAACATATCTTTGACTATGTGTTTGGATGCTAACACGTCGTTGGCCATATGTTTTGAAGCCTAACTAGATAAAAATAAGCATGTCTGATCGGTATATTTGAAATAATATAAAACTTTATATATAAAAAGTTATAAAAGAAAAACAAAATATAAGTGAAATTAGTTGTAGTAATATAACATTAAAAAAAACAAATAAAGGGCTAACATGTCTTTGAGTCTTTTGACTATTTGGATGCTAACACGCGGTTGACCGCGTGTTTTGAGGCCTAACTCAACTTTGACAATGTGATAGGAAATCTAACACGTCTTTGATGATATGTTTGTATAACAACTCCTCAAAGAGAACATTTTTAGAATTCTAAAGAGAACATAATATTTTTAGAATTCTAACACATAATCAACGCTAAGTTAAAGAGAACATTTTTAGAATTCTAAAATTTTTAGAATTCTAAAATTTGAGAGACAAATATGAAATTTCTTTTCAAAGTATGTCCATTTTAAAAATTTTCCCATTAAACTAAACCATAACCCAAAAAGCCTCCAATGGTCTGATTTTGGTTACACAAATCAAAGATAAGTCAACTAAAAACTGGTGAAAGAGGATTTAACGAACTTCGATTGAATTAATTCAGATACATTGAAACCAACTTGTCGAACGTTTAAGAAAAATTTTAGTAAATGACTATTTTATTTCTATTTTTCTTTATCTTTAAATTATTATATTTGTCCATTTTAGCTTAAAAATTGTTTTACTCGTTTTAATTTGATTTTTTTTTGGTTTTTTACTTTCTCAAAATATTAGCTTGCTTATATTAGCTTGCTTATCATTGGATTATCAAGCGATTAAATCTAGTTTGATTATCTGATTTACAGATTCAATTACCTGTTGAGAGAACAAAAAAGGAGAGACGACCATTCGGTTAACTTGCTTATCGTCAATGTAGATTAAAATCCAAATAAAAAATATGTTTAAACAATGAAAATATTAACACTCTCATCAAATAAAGATTTATTAAACTTGGGTGTAAATAATATTTTTAATGTTTGTTAGATTTTTTTAAAAAGTCAAATACATTATTATTTACACACCACCTATAGTGGGGATTGAACCCATGACCAACACTTTGAAACTAAACCACCTTTGCCACGGTAATGTTTGTTAGATACATATGAAAATTTTCAAGTTTGTACCTTTATATGCGAACATTAATCATAAAAATAATTATAACTAAACTTTTAATACTTAACCGTATTAGAAACTTAAAATTGTTAAAATTTACATTTTAAAATAAGTTTACAGTTTACTTGTTCCCTGATCAATTCAATTTAGTAAAATTAAAATTGAATTAATACTTTAACATAATTTAAGATTTTGCATACTTTTCCTTTATACAAAATCAACAAAAAGCACTAGCCGTTGCGAAATTATTTGAGTAAACTATCCGTTGTAATTCAAACGGTCATCACAATTCACAGACTTCAGACCCTCAGTCCTTTATATATAAATAGCCATTGCGAAATTATCACCATTATATCAAATCTCAAGCTTTGTTTTCAATCTGATCACACAACTAAATCATACAAATGGGTCTCACAAGCGACGCCCAATCGCACCACAAAACCCACAAATTCTTCCTAATCTGCAACTACATCTTACTCGGGGCCGCTTCAAGTTGCATATTCCTCACTCAGTCCCTCCGCTTATTCCCCTCGGCTGTCGGCGCACTGCTAATCCTCCTCCACGCCATCACAATCGGAGGAGCCATCTCGGGTTGCAACGCTGTGTCCGCAGGATCAAATAAATGGTACGCGGCCCACATGACCGCCGCGGTCCTGACCGCGATCTTCCATGGGTCCGTTTCGGTTTTGATTTTTACAACCACTTCGAATTTTTTAACCGCGTTGAAGTCTTATGTGAGGGAAGATGATGCTGCGGTGATATTGAAGATGGCTGGTGGGCTTTGTGTGTTGATGTTTTGCTTGGAATGGTTGGTTTTGACTCTTGCTTTCTTTTTAAGATATTATTCGTTTGTCGAAGGCGGTCGGGCCCGCGGGAAGGTGTCGGCCGAGGATACGATGATGCGGACAATGCCTTTTCATGTTTAGAGAATGATATGGGAAATTGGAAAAGAATGAATTCAATTCTTTTCTTATGTTATTTTGAACTTGTTTCTATGTTCTTTGAGAAGTTGTCTATGGTTTAATTTAATTTATTTTTTGAAATTGAACTTGATGTGTGTGTATAGTGTTTTTCTTATGAAATGGTTTCTGTTTACAATTTAGTAAAATCGAACCTGATGTGCCTAGCATTTTTCTTATGGAAAACAAATTCAAAAAAAATAAAATAAAGGGGTACGAAAACCTCAAATAATAATTAATGTCAAATTTGCAGATTTGATTCATATGATTAAGAACATGTTTCCTGAAATGATAAGACACCAGTCACGGGTTCGTTTACATATAGTGGTTACAGCTCATATTACAATAAAAATTTGTTTATTTAAATAAAAGACGACATGGATTTTCATTTTAGTGAAGAACTAGGAGCTATTAGCAGATAATACATGTACCGGTAATTTGTTTATTTAAATAAAAGACGACATGGATTTTCATTTTAGTGAAGAACTAGGAGCTATTAGCAGATAATACATGTACCGGTAATGTGACCACTGAAACTCCTGTTGACTCAATTGTTGCGTGGCCTAAGAAACGAGCCGACAAATCGGTTTGAGTAAGACTAGTTGGTTTATTTCCTATATATGTAGATGATTCAGGTCAAGAATTCATCAACAGAGTTGTAATTAGTTTTGAAGTTATTAGATGATTCAAGTCAAGAATTCACAAATCTTCGTTGCTAGTGTTCGATTTAATCGATAGTGGTTAAGCTCTTTCCACTTGTGTTCATTCCAAAGCAGTGTTCGTAGAGATGGGAAAATCGAGTAGGTATATTTCAATCGAAAATTTGAAGTTTGGTGCCAGTACTATACCGAAATCGGTACCAAAGTTTTGAGTTTCGGATACCGGTACCAGAAAGGTACGGTACCAGTTTTTCCCAAATTTTTACAATACCAGTACCTAACCGAATATTTCGGTACCGTGGTACCGAGCTCATCCCTAATCTGAAGTCAAGACCAAATTTGTGATCGGTACTAGGGTCTGACTAAGCCGTTGACACCACTTTGTCGTTGCTCACTTACAACTCATGATCGGTACTGGTCACAGCCGTCGCGGGAAGAAGATTGTCGTTGCTCACTTACATCTCATAGACCAAGCCACGCAGTGAATAAATCATGACAACCGACGAAGTTCATAGGGTCGCCATCGTAGCTCGCGTCACCAGTGTTCTCGTCACCGGTTTTGGATCGTTTGGTTCTTAAATATGGATTTGGCTTTTTTTTATGATTAAGGGTGATCAATAAGCACTTTATCTAAATGAATACGAGGTGATTCCAAAGCGTTTCAAGACTGGGCGAATGGATAAAAACACTTGGTATCTCAACAACGAAGCATCAAATCATATAACGGATAAAAATGTATTTTTGAGAACTGAACGGATGGGTTATGGGAAAGGTGAAGTTTGGAGACGAATCTTGTTTTTGTTTTGATATTCAGGGAAATGGGCCAGTCTTAATTGAATAAAAAACGAGAGAGCAACGCTAACTGGCCTACGTTTACTACAATCCAAGCTTACATAACTATATCATAAGTCTTGGTCAAACAATGAAAGGTGGATACGAGATTCACATGAAACAAGATTTGTGAAACATTTACAAGGACCAAGAGCCGATTATACAATGTTTGCCTTTAGATAGCAAGTCCTGGTACATGAGCCAACATTAGAATGAAGTACGTTGTAGGTCGTGATCTTCAAAGAATTAGATTGAAAGAAAACATGCTAAGTACGTATTTGATTTCACTCAAAGATCCAAGTTTCAAAAACCAATGTATAAAGAAGTGTAACATCGTGAAAATTTCGGGTTTAAAATACCAAGTTTGACAGTTAAAGGACCAAAATGACAGGTTCTAAACTCCAAGGGCTAAATTGAAAAATCTGGTTTCTAGACGTTAAAATGCATAAACGGAGGCCAAAACACATAAACGGAAGTTAAAACGCATAAACAAATGTCAAAATGCATAAACGGATGTCAAAACACATAAACGGAGGTCAAAACGCATAAACGATGGCCAAAACGCATAAACATAGGTCAAAACGCATAAACGGTGGTCAAAACGCATAAACTAATGTCCAAACACATAAATGGGTCAAAAAAGCTCGAATGGACGCCAAAACGCATAAACGAAGGTCAAAACACATAAACAGAGGTCAAAACGCATAAACGGAGGTCAAAACGCATTAACAAATATCAAAACGCATAAACGGTGGCCAAAACGCATAAACATAGGCCGAAACGCATAAACAGAGGTCAAAACGCATAAACGGTGGTCTAAACGCATAAACAGATGTCAAAACGCATAAACGAATGTCCAAACGCATAAACGGGTCAAAAAAGCCCGAATAGATGCCAAAACGCATAATCGAAGGTCAAAACGCGTAAACGGTGGCTAAAACGCATAAACGGTGGCCAAAACGCATAAACAGAGGTCAAAACGCATAAACGATGGTCAAAACGTATAAACAGATGTCAAAACGCATAAACGAATGTCCAAACGCATAAATGGGTCAAAAAAGCCCGAATGAACGCCAAAACGCATAAACGAAGGTAAAAACGCATAAACAGAGGTCAAAACGCATAAACGGAGGCCAAAACGCATAAACATATCCAAAAAGCCCGAAGGGAGATCAAAACGCATAAACGGAGGGTAAAACGCATAAACATGGTTATGGTGTCAAATATGAGGTTATGGGTCAATCCTTATCGAGTGTAAAAAAATTATTCATTAAAAAAAGTAAAGGGAAGAGTAAGTTAACTTGACTAGAAGTTTCTTTGTATAATGGATATCACAATTTTAAAAGTAAAAAGGTTATGGCCTGTGACATTCGTCAAATTCAGATCTCGAATTATATTCAATTTTTTGTAAACTTTTAATACGTAAACCCAACTCAATATTTTAGAACCTTATGTATTTATTATATAATATTATAATATACCTCGACCGTAAATAAATCGATGTTGGTCATATTATACTATCGTTAAGAAAAAAAAACATAAGGAGTTCAAAATGATTTTCATAAAGTCGTTACGAGTTGTACAAACCTTTAAGCTCGTATTAAACCATTATTGAAACTTGAGGGACCAAAAATGTAACTTTTATACCCACCTATATAAACTAACAACCCTAACCTTAACCACATTATTATTTCAGCCGCCACCCATAACCCTTGCCGTTTTCCGGCAGCCGCGAGCTCCGGCGAGCTCCGGCGAACTCCGAACACCACCCACCACCACCATCTCAGCCACCCCACCACCGCCGCAACACCCCTTCCCCCCATGTACCTCCGACGCACCACCACCACCTCCCTTTCTCCACACGATTTTCCGGCCTCCCCACCCCGTGCCGTTTTTTCCGGCGACCCCGGATATTCCGGCGACGAGCTCCGACGCCGTGCACTCTCCCCGTCTCTTCTCTCTGTCTCTCGTCTCTCTCTCCCCCTCCCCGCATCTCTCTTTCTCTCTCTCGGCCTCTCACTCTCCGACTCTTTCTCTTCTCGGCTCTCTCTCTCTCTCCCTCTCCTTCCGGTTGCGGTTTCCGTCTCCGGCAGGTGCGACTCGTTTCATTCCTCGGTATAGAACCACAACTCGTGTACGGCTAATAGGTACAATATAATTTGGGTTTTGTTATTATTAATTTTTCATATATCAATTGTCGGATTTAAATTGTTAATAATCGGATACATTGTTTGGTTATATATTTTGAAACGAGTTGTTTTGGATATAGTGTTGTTTTTTGTGACATTCGTCAAAATTCGAATCTCGATTTGTACTCGTGTTGAAAACTTTTATCATGCAAACCCGACTCAAATTTTTTTTAGAACTTTATTTAATTATTGTATAATATTATTAAAGACCTCGATCTTAAATAAACCGATGTTTGTCATAATTTAGTGTTATTAAGAAAAACAGAAGAGGTTCAAACGAATTTTCGTAAACTCGTTATAAACTTTGGAAACCTTTAAACTCGTGTTAAACAACGATTGAAACTTGGAGGGCTTGTTTTGAAAATATGCATTACATATACCACCAACACAAAACCTAAACCTAACAAAAACATACATCATCCATCTCTTTCTCTAACCCGCCACCCCTGCCGGCCGTCGTTTCCGGCGAACCTCCGGCCACCATCTCCGGCGAACACCACCACCTCCGGCAACCCCTTATCACATGCAATAAACTCCAAACAACTATTCCATTACGTTTGTCCGCTAGTTTAGGTCAGTTTTCACGTGATTTAACACGTTACACAGCCGGGATTCGCGGATCGACATCACGGACTCGTCGGAAACATACAAACGAGCCGTTTGACTAATTATTCTAAATCATAACTCAATTAATTGATACCACAACATCCTCTCAAGCCAACGATCAAAAACCCTATAACCAATCTAATTAACAAGATCGTTTGATATCGATTTGAACCCACTTCCAGCCGCCACGTTCTTCACCTTGTTCACCATCAATCCATCATCGTTTTAGGTAATTAAATACATAGTTTTGATCACGTTTACATGAGGATCAAAACCCCTAAACTCGTTTTGATTAACTATAAACGGATTGATCGATTTGATTTTCTAGGGTTCTTAATCAATTTGAGGGTTTTGGGTTAATGTATTTAAAGTTTAGTTTCCATTTCTTTACTGAATTAGCCACTGGCTCAGTTGGCCAGTGCACTTGGGTTGCACGGCTCAGGTCGCGTGTTCGATACCGGCTCAACTCAAATTTTCGTTATTTTTTTTTGTTAATCTATTTTTAAGTATTTTAAAGGTTATAAAACTTATAAAAGTTAATATTAAATATAAATAAACTTTTTCGTATTAAAACCGAACATCATTATAACCTGTTTTCCTAGCTCGACTCGTTAAACTAATTTTATCTATACATATATATATGTGTGTATATATGTATAAATATATATTTATACAATGTTTAATAGATACGTTTTAATTAACTAAAAATCATAATAAATATTAAAAATAGTTTCTAATAAACTTATAAAAAAAACCGACACTTTTATGTCGATCTCGTTTCAAGGTTTTCGTGTTTATATATGTATATATGTGTATATATATCTATATATATATGTATGTATATATCGTAAATATATAAATAACAAACTCTAACTTATTTAAACCCGACACCATCTTTTGGGTAAAGTTGTTTTCATAAAAGATGTACATTTTCACATGATAAACGTAAGCCTTAAATCCAAATCTGTAAATTTGGAGCTTTCGGTGGTCAAATCGATCCCGGCCCGTTAAGGGGCATTTTAGTCAATTTTAGAATAATTCGAATACTCTATCTTCTGGTTAGAACTAGCTTTCGGACCAGAAAACTTTTCTGTTCGTCATAATATTTTAAGTGTAGTGGTCAGAGCCCGACTCCAGACTCCCAGTTCGGATTCTGAACAGTACCAGCTCGCTTAAATATTGTTTATTTCATAACTCAAGTTATAGACATCCGTTAGACCTGATTTCAGCGGCTACGTTCTCGTTTTTAATTGTATATTATTCCCTCAAAGTTTCAGGTTTAATTATTTTCTGACAAGTCAGCTCGCTTAACCGCATCCTTAAATTTCTCGTTAACTTTATTATTTCAAGGTGAGTAACTTCATACCCCGTTTTCTATCTTTTGTTTTGGGGTGACATTTCATACTTATCAAACTAAATGCTTTATTAACTTAAGTCTTAAACCCACAAACGTGATTGTATACTTGACTTGAATAATTGCTCGATTTGGTGTTCTATGCTTATTTGCCTATGTGTTTACAGCTTTTGGATGGTGGAACTATAAATCCTATACCATTTGGCAATGGCAAGGTGTCGTTAACGTAATGCAATTAACGATAACTATAAAATCCTAGACTACTTGGCAACCCCTTGTAGTTAGGTGGTGCTAATGTAAGCTTATTAGCAATTGTCAATAAAATCCTAGACTAATTGCCAATAGCTAGGTGTCGCTAACTTGTTTAGCGATAACTATTTTATCCAGGTTTATAGCTCTTATTTATTGTTTTGTATACTAGTTTTGTGGCTTATCATACTATATACTATTGTTGCTCAAACTTATGAATTGCTCACCAACCTTTGTGTTGACAAACTTTATTTTATGAAATGTTACAGGTTTGGCTATTGTTGACTCGAGGACTTGACGAAAACGTTACCAAGACTATTAGGATATTAGTAAAACGAACAATATATTCGCTACTTGTATTTAACTTGGTTGTGTGAATGAGATGTGTTGTTTAATTATTTGTTGAACTAAAATGAGTTGAATAAATATTGTCACTTTAAATAGTGTCTTGTGTATTTGTCCAATCACGTTGCATCCCGGCATGTTCCGCCGCCTTTGGTCGGGGTGTTACAGTTGGTATCAAAGCCACTCTTGTGCCGTTCGGGATGTTGGGACACGCCTCATCGAGGACGATGAGTCCAAAGGGGGGTTGTCTGTAACACCCTTGGCAAACACAACATTGTCCCATTCTTAGGCTATCCCACATCGGTCGTGGACAAGAGAGATCACTGGTTCATAAGTAATGTCCTGCCTCTTCAATCACCAACGGGTTTTGGGCAACCAAAACAAATCCGTGAGCTCTTCGTGGGCAGAGCGGACAATATTGGTGGTACGAGAGGCCGGGGTGTTACATTTTTGATTTGGGTAAAAGACGAACACCCGGGAAATGGTTATATTATTTTCTTATGGGTTTAAATTAACAATTGTTTACCTTGGTTTCGGTTGAGTTGTACGTTAGTGATTTAGACTAGAGGCCTCGGGTTCGAGTCTCATCCTAAACCGGTTTTGGTGTTGTTTTTATACTTAACAAATTTCGGTTATTATTAGTACTAACATTATTAGATAAAAATTGTTATTAGTATTATTATATTAAACTTACTAATATATATATATATATATTCATTATTAATGTTATTATTATTATCATTATTATAAATATTAAAGTGGTTATTAATATTATTAAAAGATCATATTATTATTATCTATTAAAATCGTATTATTATCATTAATCATTAGCAATAATATCATTATAGTTATTTTGTGAACTCGTTTAGAAATCGAACCAACATAGAGTATGGTAACATTAATTACTATCAACATTACTTATTATTATTACTATTTTATCAACAACACTTTAAATTTATACCAAGATTTTACTCTTTAACTATTATTATTAGTATTATAAATAATAATTATTGTTATAATTATTATACGATATTAGTATTATTAGTAATTGTTATTGTTATTATCATTAACTTATATATCTATATACATATATATATAACATATTTTAAAATTATTATTATCGTTACTATCTTTTATCATTAATAATATTATTATAGACTTTATTATCAATTCATTTTATGAAAACCGAACTCTTAAATTAAGCCCGTCTAGTTTTTATTTTAATATTGGTTTAGTTATTTAAAAGCCCAATAAAATAATAATATTTTATTTTAAATTATCAATTAAGTACGAGTCCCTAATCATTAACAAATTAACCAGTAATCCGATTTACAACCGAACCTCATCGTTCATTGTTTCCAATATAGTTTCATCATGGTTTCAAGTTCATTAATATATTACATTATTTATTTTTAGCTAAGATGTTTATCGTTTCAAGTCGGATTCGTTCGTTTCGTTCACAAGCTTTCTATATGTCGATCACTTAATTAGTTTTGAATTCATCAATCGAGGTGAGTACTTTCATACACCTTTTTCCATCTTTCGTTTTGGGGTGACATTTCATACTTATTAAACTAAATGTTTTATTTACTTGAATCTTAAATCCCACAAACATGATTGTATACTTTACTTGAATAAATGCTTGATTTGGTGTTTTATGCTTACATGATTATGTGCTTATGTGTTTATCACTTTTGGATGGTGGAACTATAAATCCTAGACCATTTGGCAACCCCTCTTGGCAAGGTGTCGTTAACGTAATGCAATTAACGATAACTATAAAATCCTAAACTATTTGGCATCCCCTTATAGTTGGGTGTCGCTAACTTGTTAGCGATAACTATGTTTACAGCTTTTGGATGGTGGAACTATAAATCCTAGACCATTTGGCAACCCCTCTTGGCAAGGTGTCGTTAACGTAATGCAATTAACGATAACTATAAAATCCTAAACTATTTGGCATCCCCTTATAGATGGGTGTCGCTAACTTGTTAGCGATAACTATGTTTACAGCTTTTGGATGGTGGAACTATAAATCCTAGACCATTTGGCAACTCCTCTTGGCAAGGTGTCGTTAACGTAATGCAATTAACGATAACTATAAAATCCTAAAATATTTGGCATCCCCTTATAGTTGGGTGTCGCTAACTTGTTTAGCGATAGCTATTTTATCCAAGTTTATAGCTTTTATTTATTGTTTTGTATACAAGTTTTGTGGCTTTTTATTACTATATACTTATATGCTCAAACTTATGAATTGCTCACTAACCTTTGTGTTGACAAACTTTATTTTATGAAATGTTACAGGTTTGACTTTTGTTTGACTCGAGGACTTGATGAGAAACGTTACCAAGACTATTAGGGTATTAGTAAAACGAACAATATAAATGTTACTTGTATTAAATTTGTTTGTGTGAACGAGAGGTGTTGATTATTGACTTATGAAATAAATGAGTTGATTAAATATTGTCACTTTAAATAGTGTCTTGTGTATTTGGGCAATCGGTTGCACCCCGACATGTTCCGCCGCCTTTGGTCGAGGTGTGACATGGCCCATCTAAAATCTTATAATAAAACATGATTTTTTTACATATATAGAGCTTAATTTTATTGACACCAAACAAAATAATCCAGTTACAACAAAGAGACAGATAAGTGTGTAACAAGTTCCATCGTCATCCTCTTTTACAACATAAATGAACATTAAGTCTGTCTAAATAATTACGCAAAAGTAAAATAATATTAAATTGAATCAGATTTACCATTCAGGGGGCAACAAGAATCGGATTTACCATTCAGGGGTTGCCCACTTAATATTTGTCTCTCTATTATAATTGAATTATTTTATTACAAAATTAATGAAAAGTTTTACTAGAAATAATAATAATAATAATCTATCTATTCTAATGAAAGACTATATTGTTTTGTCACTTTAAATCTCATAGCCCTCCTCACTTTTTTTCCCCACTTATTTTAATACATGGTCATTATTTTTTAAGTCATTTCAATATACGAATTCAAATTTGTTTTTATTACATGTAAATCATAATCGATTCATTCATTAACATTAATGGTGATATAAGAAAATATTAAAATTGAAGTTGCAGGTTTGTTATAATAAAATTTTAAAGTCATAGGTAATTGCAAGTTAAGGCAAATAAAAGATGCATCATTGTCGAAGAATTTGGATTTGTATGGTAAACTAAAAATTGATTTTTAAACTGAGATTCGAGCAACAGTGCATAAATTTTATATAAGATTGGTTTAAGATTTAAAAATTTTCATATGCATTTGAACTCTAGGAATATGTGTGTTTTCTTAATTATCTCCAAATGTTTTTAATAAATATTGCAAACATGTAATATACCTTTTATATATATATATATATATATATTGGTGTTTAGCATTAAATTATTGAAGTTGAATATTATAATTATAATCTATATGTATACCGATTTACTATATGACTGTATATGTCATTTATTTCTAAGATTTTTTTTTGTGTAGTATAAAAGGTTTTAGCAATAAGATAATCAATATTTAGTTTTCAATATTTTCTTTTATAACTCAGACTAAAATGCTTCAGAAACATATATATTTTTTATTTGTAACATATTTGTGTAATTTTAATTATATAATTTGTGTAATTTTAATGTAAATTGTAACTGAATGAAATATATGATCATTTTGTTAACTATATTTCACTTAATGGTTAAGTATAAAACTTTTATCAGTTACGCGTGTAATATAATAATAATAAACTATTTGACCCCTTGACAATAATCACAATATTTTAATGTCTACATGCTTTTGACTTAATAAATAAGTAACATGTTTAAAAAATAATAATAAAACAAGAATAACACTCTTCAAATAAAAGTACAAAAGGAAGTAGCCGTTCGGAAATTATTTGAGAAAACTATCCGTTACCCTTCAAACGGTCATTACCCAGCTCATAGTCAGTCATACACTCATACCTTAAATCCTGTATATATTTGTATACAATCATCTCATCCATCAACACCAATCACCAGAAAAACAAATCAACCAATTCACAAACATGGGTTTCTCAATCGAAGCTCAATCACACCACAAAACCCACAAATTCTTCCTAATTTGCAACTACATTTTACTCGGGGCCGCTTCGAGCTGCATATTCCTCACTCTCTCCCTCCGCTTATTCCCCTCGGCTGTCGGCGCACTGCTTGTCCTCCTCCACGCCATTACAATCGCAGGAGCAATCTCGGGTTGCAACGCTGTGTCCGCAGGGTCACATAAATGGTACGCGGTCCACATGACCGCCACGGTCTTGACCGCGATCTTCCAGGGGTCTGTTTCGGTTTTGATTTTCACAACCACTTCGAATTTTTTAACCGCGTTGAAGTCTTATGTGAGGGAGGATGATGCTGCTGTGATATTGAAGATGGCTGGTGGGCTTTGTGTGTTGATGTTTTGTTTGGAATGGTTGGTTTTGACACTTGCTTTCTTTTTGAGGTATTATGCGTTTGTTGAATGTGGCCGCACTACCGGCGGGAAGGTGGCGGTGGAGGAAGACCCGAAGGCATGGGCACCGCCGTTTCGTGTTTAGTGAGTGTGATGAAGAAAGATGAATTTATTATGTTATTTATTTTGAAGTTATTATTATATGGTATGGTTTAATTTAATTTAATTTTTAAATTGAACTTGATGTTCATCTTGGTGAATTGGAGGTTTTGTAAGATTTTATATAATAGTTTGCTTTTAATTTTTAATGTGTGTGCTAGAAACTTTACTCTGTTTAATACTTTAAACCGTTGCAAAAAGAAGTTGGAAGAACCATTGATGGGTTAAAAGATACCAGATTAAATTTGTGGCATTAGACATTCTAATTATACCCATCATTATACCCAACATTCGTGATATACAATGTCTAAATGTCTAGCAAGTTTGTCGCAAGAGCCATTGACAATTGACACCGCATTTTGTAACAATCCACTGGTGTAAATGGTTTGATGCACTAATGCACGATTGTATACAAAAAGTAAATACAAATATAATTTTCTTAATATACAACACGCCTCCTATCATATTAAAATCTAATAGTATAAGTGTTATTAATCGAAGTGAAATAAAGGTACATTGAAAGTAAGGAAATATTTTTAAAAATTTTATAAAAGATTATAATTTGATTAAGGAAGCTAGATGAATTGTGTTAAGAGCTTAGACACGTTGTTATACACATATGCGCCACTAATTACGACAAAAATCAACTTATGACACCCTAGCTCCAATATTGAGTTACACACTTCGAGCCAAAAACAATTATATTAGTGTAGGTGCACACAGGTGTAGGGTGGTACGTCAAACCCTACGAGCCAAACCCAGCCACCACGAACCGCATGGGTGCCATGCGAGTCACTTATACGATCCAAGCGGACGTTTAAACGCGCCAAATGAGTGTCATCCGCGGTTCATTTATGCACTCCGGTGAGTCACCAACAACATTCGTGGGTCAAAACCCAACACCCGCATGCAAGTTCCGGCGGGTCACTCACGCCCCACGGAACGTCCGGCGGGTCGTTTTTAGCTTCCGTGACATAGCTTCCGTGGACCCATGTGAGCTCCGATCAAAACAATGGCGGGTTAATTTAAGCTTCCTCAGACAGCGAGGAAAGCTTCGGCCAGTCAGCCACGGCTTCCGCGAAACTCCATGCGGGTTATGTATGAACCATGCGGGTCACGTTTGAACCAAAACTGCGGGCCGTGTATGAATGGTGCGGGTCACTTATGCATGACGGTGGATTAAACTCCAGCCACTGCAGGTTTCTACTATGCTCTGACGAAATTATAATTCGTCCGTTTGTTGCTCTGTTTCAAGATAGCAAAAAGAAAATGAAAGAGGAAGATTGTGTATTATTGTTATGATGAGAACTGGTATATACCATTCAAATATGAAATACCTTTGACGTAAGCATTGTCAGTAGCACAGCACATGGCTTACTCCTTAAAGAGAAATAATTTTCAATTTCACAAGGGGCCCCTCAACTATTATGTCATATTTATCATGAAACAAAGTTTAGAGTTGAGTTATTTACACTCCGCCCCTCTTACCGTACATCAAAATGTGACAAGGGTTGAAAATTACTACAGAAGGCCATCTCTTTTTAATTGTGTCGGTTCACAAAAAAGTAAGTTTCTCAACGCTTCATTCTTGACGTTTTATTATACGTAAATATATATATTTGCGCATATGCGGATATACAAACATACCGTTATAAAGTGCGCGGTGCTCAAGTCATGTCTTGACACAATTTCCATTTTTATTAATAAACTAATATTAGATACTAGTTTATGAAATGAAATGGAGTTGTCATAGACTTTACTAATAAACGTGAGTATTACCAAATTCTTGGGACGATTATTAGTAAATATGACTATGAACGATTATTTAATCTCATATAACATCTTAAAACAACAAATATCATTTTTGTAGATGATGTAAAAAGTTGTTTATACTCGTCCGTGCATGTGATTAAAACTTTATTAACAAGTTTATTATTACAAGTTCAATGCCACTAACATTATTTAACAGCAATGAACTGGGGGACTATTATGGTATATCACCACTACATTAGCGCGTGTCATCTTTGCATGGCCACGCGCCAACTTAGGTTGGGCACACCTCATAATTCGCCCGAGGATGGGAACCTTATAATACACCCGCATGGCCACGCGCCAACTTAGGTTGGGCACACCTCATAATTCGCCCGAGGATGAGAACCTTATAATACACCCGCATGGCCACGCGCCAACTTAGGTTGGGCACACCTCATAATCCGCCTGAGGTTGGGAATCCTTATAAACCCATACGGCCACGCGCCGAAATCAAAGGTTGGGAATCCTTATAAACACATACGGCCACGCGCCGAAATCAAAGGTTGGGAATCCTTATAAACCCATACGGCCACACCAAAATCAAAGGTTGGGAATACTTGGCCACGCGCCAAAATCAAAGGTTGTGAATACTTATAAACCCATACGGCTACACGCCGAATTCAAAGGTTGGGAATCCTTATAAACCCATATGGCCACACGCCGAATTAATTACATGCGTGTCATCTTATGATAAAAAGGCCCGCATGCCAAAATCTCCATCATGGTTTTAACTCTCTTACAACCCAAAGCAAAGTAGACGCACGTGCAAAAAGGTCCATATAGAAAGCATTGGGTCAAAAAAGCACTACTCCTCACTCCCGAACATTCCTCATAAGTTCATAACTTCACCAAACCGCTTGCACGTCCTAGAGAAGCACTGGATTGGGGGGACTTGTAGGTGTAGGGTACGTCAAACCCGGTACGACCTTTTATTTATTACATAATATATTATGTTTATTACATTATTATTATTATCTACTAATTAGGCCCATTGGACTGGGGGTTTGTGGAGGTAACCCCTAACCGGGCCTGTCCCAATAAAGGTTAGGGTTCATGATGGTAGCCATGGAGTCCCTATATAAGGAGCCTAAATCATTCATTGAAAGGACCTTCTCTCGCACCCTTGGCTCCCACATATTTTTGTGTCTGTAAACAAGAGTTCATTTTCTTAGCAGTCACCTCCACTCCCCCACTTTTCTATGGCAGATCTGAGCAACCGGAGAAGAATACCAAGGCGGTGGTTCGTTCATATTGAAGACCGGGGAATCTGGACATGGATCCGACCCGGATCCATTTCATGTTTCTTCAATTAGTAAATCAAACCTATAAAATATGAACTTTCAATCATTTAATAAGATGGTGTGTTGTGATGTTTCAGCGCTGTGACAAATTAATGATTTTTTTCTAACAGTTTCACCTTTTTTAGGTATTAAAATTTCATACAACCAAACGTTAAATTTTGTTTTGATACCGTTGAGCTATAAACCCAATCTCGACGAGCAAATGTAAATATGAATTAGGGATGAGCTCGGTTCAGGTGTGGTCGGTACCGAGACAGTACCAATATTGAATGAACAAATTTAGGAAATACCGGTATTGTACTAAAAAATTTGATACCGATTTCGATACTGGTACCGAATTTGCTCATCCCTTCTATGAATATAGCTAATTAGATAAGTGAAACTAACTAGATAAGTGAAACATGGTCTTAATGTGAAAGCAGTTAAAAGTACATTTATCAAAAGTACCAAAATAAGAAAAGTACAAGTACCTGAATTGACATAAATAAAAAAACTAAAGAAGCAACGAGCCTAAACGATTGCGGCCAGACAGACAGCAGCGATAAGGAGGCGACCACGTAGCAGTTACACAACCGTTAAACCTCTAATCGCTGCCACCGCCGCTTCATCCTCCGTCGGATTAGGTAACCTGTTGATTCCTTTCAATCATTTCATTGTATACTCTTTCTATTATGTTCATATTAGTTACCATCAGTTCTTTATATATGTTTTAATAATTTAATGATATTGTATGTTAGATAATGAATTTGATTAGAGTATCTGGTATCAATTCTGATCATTAGTTTATTACTCACATGAATTGCAGTGTTAGGGTTTGGGTTAGGGTTTACTTGAACATTAAGCATCCTGGATTAGCTGAGATAGTGCTAGGTCTGAACATTTTGTTTATAGCATGATGAGAAGGCCTACTGGGCAAAAGGAGAGGTATTCAGTTAAATCTGAGATCTCGAGGATTGACCGTAATGACGGCACTGCTGCACGGACGAGACCGTTTAGTTTTGATGAGATTATGCTTAGAAGGAAAAACAAAAACAAAAGGCAATCTGAAAGTGTTAAAGATCAAGGAGTTGTCTCGGAGAGGGTCTATAGTTATGATGAATCTGATAGATACAGACGTAGGGACATTGTTGATGGTGGTGAAAAGCATGCTTTCAAGGAGCATTTAAAGGTAGTTTCACGAACGAAAGAGAAAGTAGTGGAAAATGAATATAAAGAAAGTTATAGTACTCATAGAAGATCCAGGGTTGATGATGATGGTGCGAAGGATAGTAGGAAAGAAAGAGGTGGTCATGAGAAGAGAAAGAATCAAGATAGGGTGACTGATGACTTTGACCATGAACACGGAAAGAGACATAGTAAGGATTATCCCGTTAAAGACAGGGATAGGGATAGAGGCAAATCTGAACATGTTAGTAAGAGGAGTCATAATGTATATGATGATATCGAGAAGAAACATGAATCAATAAAGTGGCATGATCCCACTACTTCAGAGAAGAAGGAAAAAAGGTCAACTAAGGAGTCTCGTCATGATGACTTACAGTCAAGAAGTAAACGTTCTAGGAGTAGAGAGCATGAGAGAGACAAAAGTAAAAGGTCTAAATCGCCCTCACCAAGGGGACAAAAACAAAGACATTATGATGCACGAGGGCACGAAGAGCCATCCTCACATTCGTCAAAAGATGTGAAGAAGGTTTCAAATAATGGATCAGATAATAAGATTAAAAGACACGATACATCTTCAAGTCGGCTTGGTGGCTATTCACCAAGAAAAAGAACTGAAGTTGCTGTTAAAACTCCAGAGAAAAAGAACGCTGGATGGGATTCTTCGCCACCTGTCAAGATGGAAAGCAGTTTGCCTTCTTTAAACAAAACCGAACCTTCTAATAACAGTTTGCCCATCACTCCAAGCATCCCATTGCCGAACTTTGGTGTTATATCCAGCATTGCATCAACATTGAATGTCTCTGTTGACTCAGTTCAACTGACTCAAGCAACACGACCTAAAAGGAGGATTTATGTAGAAAATTTACCATCTTCAGCCTCTGAGGCTGAAGTAATGCAATGGCTAACTGGTTACCTTCGACCATTTGGACTTACTAACGTTCAGAGCACGAGTCCTTGTATTAGCTGTATTGTAAGTATATAATTCCAAATTTCAATATATTTTCATATTTGCGTCTATGAAAACGGATGTTTTTGAAGTTATTGATTACCATGGTTTACTGCAGGTGAACAAGGAAAAAGGTCAGGCTCTTGTGGAGTTTCTCACACCTGAAGATGCTTCTGCTGCTCTCAATTTTGATGGGAAGTCTTTCTCCGGAAACATTGTTAAAATCAGGCGTCCCAAAGACTACGTTGAAGCAAAAGCAAGTGTAAGAACAATAGATTTTTTACTTACGATTTACTCATGTGTACTTGTTGCTTATTTTAACTTATTAGTGTGTCAAGCGAACAACACTAGAATTTTTAGATCTATGAATTTAGGATGGACTTAGTTTTTTGGGAATATGTGAAGATAACCCATTAGACTTTTGCTGAATTAGCATATAACTCCATGAACTTGATATTTATATGATTTACTTCTTTTATGTATAACGAGAATGCCCTTTTTACTAAGTTTAGGGACTTAGTCATGCCAAAAAGGAACTTTTAATGAGGTTTTATTGGTTTAGGATTTAGTTATGTTCTTAAGCAAAGGAAGTACTTTTTATAGTTAAGAGTGATCTCTTTTTGTGAAGTTTTATGGTTAAAGGATCACATCCTTAAAAAATAAAGTCCATGGGCTTGTATGTGAAATTGTGAACTCAGTGAAACTTCATTGGGGTTTTCAGCATATGCTTTAGTTTGTTAACTCTCTTTGACTAAAGTTCTTAAACTCTTACAGTAAGTGATGGGAACTCGAATCTGATTTCTGACAATTGAATTCAAAATAATAATAAGAACGGAAAACTGAATTAAATTGCAATGAAGAAGATGACCTCAAAGGATCTACAGACTCGTAACAACCACAAGTGGTCCCAGGGCGTAGCCCTACTCAATCGCAAAGCAACGAGCCTAAAAACTTACTAAAATCATTCTTACTTCCCTAAGAAGTTATTAACCTATTTATAGAAAAGAAATTACACTTAATACCCTTTTAGAATAGACAAGTGACACTAAAGGCTAAACTATATAATGATCTCTATCAATACTTCCTCCTTAAGACAAGTCTTGTCCTCAAGACTTGGTAGAAGAGCCCACAGCAGTGTTAATGGCCCCGTCCGACTGAAAAACATCCATTGACTCCATTTGAAAAGGAACCCGTCGGAATCATCCGATTCATCATCTCCTAGCAACATCACGCGAAGTTTACTCTCCGGGCATTTATGGGCTGGACTATATTGTTGACCACATTTGTAACATAGCCCTTTCTTCCTACGTTCCTCCCACTTCGTATGAGACAGCGAACGAACCCTCGATCACGGTGAAACACCTGCCCGGAATCAGAAGAAGAAGCCAAAACAGATTTGGGAGTGGAAACTAGTGGAGCAAATGTAGACCCCTTATCCAATGTGTTAATGTTGAGTGAAGTTTTGGGCTCATAGTGGCCCAAAGCATTAAGCCCAGCAGGTACTCCAAACCTTTGCGACCCACCCGGATTGAGATATCTGAAGCGGGACAACGATGAAGTACCGGAAGTTGGTCGGAGCATCAATTCGATATCCTTGGACAAATACATTGCATCCAACCGCGACTGTGGTCGATGCAAACGTACCCATCGTTTCACATCGGGTTTCAACCCGGCCACAAAATAACCCAACGCTTGAGATTCCGGCAAGCGAGGAACCAACGATAACAAATGCTCAAAATCATCTATATAATCGTAAATCGAATCACCCTGCTGAATGGTAGCCAATTGCTCATACGGATTTTGAATCTCTAAGCCGCTAAAACGTTGCAACAGTTCCGATTGAAACTCTAACCAAGTAAGAGACGTACGAACCTGAGTGATAATTGTATACCAATGTTGTGCAACGCCAATCATACTCACTTGAGCCATCCGAATGCGAGAGTCGTCAGGAGTTTTGTTGAGATCAAAATACAGATTCGCCTTCTGGATCAAATCCCGAGAATTCAGGGAGTTTAATCTTTTTCACAGCCCACGGTAATCCAGGAGGAGCATCAATTGAATCGGATTTCGGCTCTGGTGAGGTGAAAACCATACCAGAAGATCCAGATCCAGAAGAGTCAGTAACAGGCTTCTTCTCTTGAGATTCATCCAAGCGAGCATTCACCTTGCGGAATTCAGCCGATTCTACTCGATCCGCTTCTAACGCAGAGAGAGAAACCCTAATTTCAGTAACATCAGATTGAAGTTGTTGAATATGTTGTTCGTGAATGTCCAAACGAGAATTCTGATTCACCATAACTGAACCAGAATTAGAAATCGGACTCAGATCCTAAAAGTAGAACTGAAATCGAATTGGATCTGAGATCTAAACGTAAGCTCAGATCTGGAAATTGAAATCAAAAGGAGAGCAGAGATCCGGCGGCAGGTCGGACCAATGATGGGAACTCGAATCTGATTTCTGACAATTGAATTCAAAATAATAATAAGAACGGAAAACTGAATTAAATTGCAACGAAGAAGATGACCTCAAAGGATCTACAAACTCATAACAACCACAAGTGGTCCCAGGGCGTAGCCCTACTCAATTGCAAAGCAACGAGCCTAAAAACTTACGAAAATCATTCTTACTTCCCTAAGAAGTTATTAACCTATTTATAGAAAAGAAATTACACTTAATACCCTTTTAGAATAGACAAGTGACACTTAAAGGCTAAACTATATAATGATCCCTATCAGTAAGTTTATTAGAGAACTAATATTGACCAGTTTCTAGAGATGAATAATATTATTTTCAAGCCCATCCATTTCGGTGTACCTAGAACCTGTCAATATTCTTGTATTAGATGCATGCAATTCCTAATGGCCTTTAATAGCTAGATGCTGATCCAAGATATGGACATAAAGGAAAATGTATATTTGTAATGGCAACGAGTGTGTCATTTTAGTTTGTAGTTTTTTAGATCAATAGAAGGATTACTAAGTTTCAAGCATAATATCTTATGAGTACCTAATTTTAAGTACCTACAATGTTGGTGACAAAAAACATCAGCCCACTTCCCCTTAAAATGCTTGGTTAAAGGAGCCGAGACAGTAATGAGGTATGTCACGCTACTAGCTTTTGTTTAATGTTTCTTTTCTTCTGAAATTTTTTTTTCTATATTCATTTTTTTGAAAAAAAAGGTGATCAAATCTCTTAAAAACACAATGCCATATGTGTGAATGTTTCTTTCTTGTATTATAAGATGACATTGATATCCATGGATTGTTTCAACTATATGAGATTATGAAGATGTATGTGTTATATGTGAGTGTTTTTTCAGTGTGTTTTAAATGTACATGTATTATATTAGGTGTGTCAAGGTGAATGCTTTCTAAGTATGATGACATAGAAGTTAACTTTAAGGCCTTATTTTTTTGGTGTAATATAAGGTAAGCTACTTATAAGAGGGAAACATGGGTTGAACAACAGTTTCTTTTTTTTTTTGCTGTCTTAGACTTGCTATCTTCTTTTTTCTAATTTGTAGAATGTGGACAAAAAAGCTGTTAAAAGAATCTACTTTGGATTTCTTTTACTTGTTTCATGCCTAGTGAGTAGTGGATACAAGTTATTGTTGGTTTTAGCTTAATTAGATTTAACATAAGTGCCATCTCCCTTTTCGTCAGTTTTTATAATTTCATCTTTTCTTTAGAAAATTATCTTTCTGACCATCATGTTGGATTCTTTAATAGGCTGTTTATGTTGGGTATATCATAATTCACGTTGATGATGATGAAGCTGACTCCTAACATAAGAAGATTTTCAGGTGTAGTGTAGTATTCTTTTTGGTGAGTACAAAAAAATTTCACTGTAATGGCAATATTTATATCCTGCGGTTGCAGATGCCTCTTCTTTAATAGTTTCTGGTGCCATACCTAAATATCTTCTGCCATGTAATGAAACTGTCAGATTGCTTTTAAAGTTGTATGCACGAACTTAGATTTGTACATCTTCCAGTAATTATATCCTTTTCCTATAGTTGGCCTTTTGTTCAGCGTTGTTTATAATTTTACAATTTTAGACCTAAGTATTTTTCTAGCATATAATGGAACTAACAAATCGATATTAAAGCTTTAAACTTCCAGTAAATATATTCTTTCTCTATAGTTGTTTTTATATTAGTATGGATATTGTTTGTTTTTTGTCGTCATGCCATCTGATAGCATAACATAGTCAGTATTTAAACATAGAGTAGTTGTTGGTAATTTAGATGTGGTTGCTGAGGTTACTATTGATGTAGCAGGTTTTCAGACAGTTGCTATTTTCATGCAGACTGGTGTATCAGAGAAACCTGTGGCTGCAGCTGTTCCAGTTAAAAACATTGTTGAAGACTCTTCTAACAAGGTTTGCTTGCGAAGTCACTAATCTCTCTCTCTCTCTCACACACACACACACACACACATACGTGTGTGTGTATACATGTTCAGAACTGCTACTCTGCGAGAACTGCATAATGCACTTGTATCTATTGCTTTTGTTTGTTATACAGAAGACGGTTGCATAACACCTGCTCCACTATCTTATTAAATCATTAACGCTCAACTTGCAAATGCTTTATGCGGTTCTCACAGTTTCATCATAAAACTGGTTCTAGAAATAGCGCGTCCTATATATAACGTGTTTTTGTATTATATCTTAGATAAGTGATATTTCTTTGATACTAATTATTTTTGCATACAACCTCTTAACACGTTCTGTTCACAAATTTAGATTATTGCAGTATTTATTTTTTAATCACATCTGGGTCATTATTATGTATAAATGTCTTAGAGCATAGACAAAAAGGTGTTTGGGGATCAACTTGACCTGATCCATTTTGGCAGGCACTAAGAATTGTACATAGGAACTAAGTATTATTATTCTTGCTTGTGATAACCTAATATGGATTTGTCTTGCAGATATTTATAGGTGGGATTTCAAAGATTATTACATCTGAAATGGTAAGCATCATTGTCTTTGTTTTTTTGTTTTTCTTTCTCACTTTCTTTTTGAAGCATCTAATTAGCTATGGATTCTGCTTCATAGCTCATGGAGATAGCTAGTGCTTTTGGACCTCTAAAGGCATACCATTTTGAGGATAATGCATGTCCATGTGCTTTTGTTGAGGTATAAAACTTTTATTATATTATTTTTATTTCCGGTGGTTCATATATAATATTTTTTTTATCAAATTTACTATTTTGCAGTATGTTGATCAATCGGTGACTGTCAAAGCATGTGTGGGCCTTAGTGGTATGAAATTGGGCGGGCAAGTTCTGACTGTAACTCAAGCAACTCCTGATGCTTCATTAGTGGTACACCATCATTTTTTTAATATATGTTTTAATATAGAGGTGGCAATTTTGGTCGGAATATTGCATATATGTAAAATGGAGTTTTTAGTTTTCTCACAAAGAAGAGTTTTTTTTATGATCCCACCCCTATATGTATATACGTATAATAAAAACAAAAATTTGGACAAAGGGTATTTTAAGTCAGCACTGTCCGTGGGGTTTGACTCATTTGTTTGACCTATATGAGATCTTTAATGACCAAAACATTATTAGGGAAATCATGGTGACCAACCGTCCTATGGAACTCCAGTGCACGCACGGCCACTTCTTGAGAAACCAACACAAGTCCTAAAACTCAATAATCTGGTATGTGTTTCCGCGTTTGATGCTGATTTTGACTATCTTTTGTTTATGATATTAAATACTTATTATTCTTATATGGTTGTTCTCTTGATGTGGAACAGCTGGACCCACACAATCTACCATCACTTTCTGAGTCGGAATTGGAAGAGTTACTTGAGGATATACGCTTAGAGTGTGCCAGGTCTAACACAAACACACTTTATATCTTTTGAGTTTTCTATTACGATTTACGGGTCAGGCTGGGTTGGGTTGGGTTGATCAGCTAAAATTTTTATTTATGTCAATTTTAGAAACTATGAATAATGAATGGATCATTATTTTGATTATAAAAGTACCATTACAATGATAATCAAAATCTTTAAATAAAATAATTAAGGAGGTTGTACGCATTAAAAGTGTACTGTGTAACTTGCAACCTCTTTTGATCCATTTGACGTATTCCCTTTTTAGCTTTGTTATTTCGACTTAAGTCAATATAATATGTTTGGGACAATAGATAACCCTAATCAACCTAGTTGTACCATGTATGCGTTAAGCAACATGCGAAGGGAAAAGGTAGACTTATGGCCTTATGGGTTAGGTTTAATCTTTTGTGTGATATTTTCAAAAATAATTTGCAGGTTCGGTGTGGTCAAATCAGTCAACATCATTAAGCAAACCAACACGCTCACAACCTCAGAAGCGGTCAAAATAAGTCAAGAAGCTAGTCCCGTGCTAGATGAAATAACCACAGAAGCTAATCCCATGGCGGATGAAGAAACCGAGCCTCCATGCAGTGACAATAAACAGCAGAGCCATGAAGAATCTGTAGACAAAAATAACTCTCATAATAAACCTGAAAAGAGAAACGGGGCCGATGGCATCATTGGTAATAAACATGAAAACAAGACGGGAGAAGATGAAACATGTGATAATATTGAGACAGAAAATAGAGTAGAATCACATGATACTATGAACAACATATCTGATCTTATTGATGCTTTTGAGGTGGGATGTGTATTGGTGGAGTACAAGAGAACAGAAGCTTGTTCCACGGCTGCACATTGTTTACATGGTCGGGTTTTCGATGGAAGAAATGTGAGTGTAGAATATGTTGCATATGATATTTATCGGACCAAATTTCAGAAGTGAGTTTTTTGTAGTATTTTTGAGGGTCATTTTCGTCTAACCAGTCGATTGATATTCGTGGGCTAGTTTTTAAGTAGTCTTAAGATGGAAACAAAGGATGTATTGTATTGTTTCATTGGATTTTTTGTTTTTGTCAAACTTACATATCTTTGTGACTTTTGATTTAGTAGAGTATTAATAATTTGTGGTGTATGGTTTATGTAGCAAGTTTCATAGACTCGTTTGATTTAAGCTTACAAATTTAAATGCGACTTTTTTTTAGTTATTGCTTCAATTATTTATAGTGTGTTTAGTGTTGGTCGTGTATATAGTGGTTTGAGAGTTTGAAACTTATGCTATTTATTTATGTTAATTTTTTTAACATAATTCTATGTATAACCATGCCTATATTTATTATGTAACTGTGTGACTTCGTGGTATCATGTTTTATTCTTGATTAGATTTGAGTAGAGATGACAATGGAACGGGTTTAAGTAAATTCCCAAACTAATTTAGATTTGAGTTTCCCGCTCAACAGGTGTGGGGAACATTACTAGTTTTTATGTTAAAAATGTGACAAGCTCAACAATTTGTTTATGTTAGCTGAACTACTATCATCTTTTAATTGCTTTTACATAAAAGTTGGTAATTATTCTTATAGGCTAATCATTTTTGTAATCACTTTTGATATATTTTAAAATAATATTGAATTTAGCAACTTTACAAAAATTAACAATCAGTCGACCTTACTTATCTAAATACGCTACTTAACCTATTCCTCTTGTCTATTTTATATCCTTATATTTGTTCCCCTTGCCATCTTTGGGATGTAAATTTGAAGCTTCGTTTGGCACCATAGAAGAGTTGATAGAAATTGAAAACTTTGACGTGACGTGATGTGATGCCAAGATGTTTGATCTTTTTAATATGCTATACATATATATTTTGGACAACACATTGAGTATACCTGACTAATATACGGCTAATACGAAAGGTATATCCTGTAAACGATAGAAAAATGATATTAGGATTATGATTTCATTTTTTATTTACATTCCGATATTAATTTTAAAAAAGTCACGAGTTTGTTAGAATATAACGTATTTTTTGATCTTGCAAGAGGCTTTGGCATGTGTTTGGATCGCCAACTTTGGTGAAACATATTTACGCACTTCGACTACCTGACGAAAATGAAAAATTTTCAATTTGGAGTGGTGTAAATGCTTAATTTTAATTTGATTATATTCTTGCAACAATATTAGTCTTATAATAATATTAGTTGCACGTATATTGTGTGACAACGTGATAAACTTTTTTTTATTCAAAGAATATAAAAATGGTTTGAGTGAAGAAAGATGGGAAGTTACACATATTCATGATTGAGTAATGTGTGATAATGAAAACCAAGTAAGAAGTGAAGACTAGGCTTGATAGCCTATTTTACATATGATAATCCAATATTAACGGTGACAAAACTTGGATGAAAACGACAGGATGATTGGACTTAATACGTATAAAAATTTTCATAAACTAGGGTGACCAGGCTCAAAATTTTCAAATGAAACAAGTGCATTTACTCTACGTATAAATATTTTCATACGAAAACAAATAAATTTACATTACTTAGCGAAAAACAAGGGTAACCAGAGTCACCCAAGCCACAATACAAGCTTCTCCCTAACTATTAGTATGAAACATGTTTACTAATAGCGGGGACCAAAACCATAATTATCGAGAAAAGAACCAAAACCGCAATATACGTACCTTAAGCATTATGCAATTTAGAATATCTACAACGTGAAGAATAGAACTGTGGCTAAAATTGACGTAGGATTTTGGATGCTTGCAAATGCAAAAATGTTGGACGATTTTTACTATTCTTTGTTTTAATTTACGTGTACTAGTTGAAAGCTTGTGATACGTGTTTTTATCTTTAAAATAATGAATCCTATAAATTGGCTACTTGTTAAATTTATCACATTGGGACACACTTGTTTTTTGATATGGTGAAAAGTTTCATCTAGGGTCAACGCCTGTGAACACTCGCCTAAAGGCACGCCATTGCATATTCAACTAGTGAAATTTATCTAGTCGTCTAGTCTTTTATCATCAACCTGGTACCGCTGAAACTAAATGTTGAGAACAATAGCTAAACATGAGTCACATGAAACACAAAGTATTTTTTTTTACAACTACATCACAACCTTACTGGTAGAAGTATATTGGATTTATAGTAAAGATATGTAATGTTTGATTTTTAACAACATGAATTTATTAATGAAAATTAATATTTTTATAAAATAAAATCAACAAAACGGAACTGCTCCCCCTATTGAATAATAGGGTAAAGTTAAAATACAAAGGACAATAAAAATGAGAAGGGTGAGAAGGAATTTAGTCCATTGATCTTAGATTTGAATGGCTGAGATTAATTTAATAAATAAAAATTGATGGAAAGAGCATGAAGATAATAACTCACCTTTGTTGACTTTCTCTCTCCACATGCAAGGCACATGTCAATTCCCCCCATCATTTTAAAATTTTCATAACTTTTTCATACGACATTATTTTTTTAAAAAAAATTCACCATAATAATAAGCGTTTTTTTATCTTTAATATGAGTATCATATTGTTATATAAAAATACAAAAAAATTAATGGGTTTTTTTTTAATTGTGTTTTTTTGTTGTTCATTTTGTCATTGTGTAATATGTTGTTTCCATTGTGTTTTACGTTTCAAGTCATTGTGTTATACGTATTCACCATTGTGTCTTACGTTTTAGGTCATTGCGTTATACATATTCACCATTGTGTTTTACGTTTCAAGTTATTGTGTAACATGTATTAAGCATTGTGTTTTATGTATTAGATAAAAATACACAATGGTGTGCGAAAAGACACAATGACGAAAAAAGACACAATGACGAAAAAAGACACAATGATAAGCGAAAAGACACAATGGTGTGCGGAAAGACACAATGACGAAAAAAAGACACAATGGTGTGCGAAAAGACACGATGACGAAAAAAGACACAATGATAAGCGAAAAGACACAATGGTGTGCGAAAAGACACGATGACGAAAAAAGACACAATGATAAGCGAAAAGACACAATGGTGTGCGAAAAGACACAATGACGAAAAAAGACACAATGATAAGCGAAAACACACAATGGTGTGCGAAAAGACACAATGATAAGCGAAAAGACACAATGGTGTGCAAAAAGACAAAATGACGAAAAAAGACACAATGGTGTGCGAAAAGACACAATGAAGAAAAAAGACACAATGATAAGCGAAAACACACAATGGTGTGCGAAAAGACACAATGATAAGCAAAAAGACACAATGATAAGCGAAAAGACACAATGGTGTGCGAAAAGACACAATGACGAAAAAAGACACAATGATAAGCGAAAAGACACAATAGTGTGCGAAAATACACAATGATAAGCGAAAAAACACAATGGTGTGCGGAAAGACACAATGACGAAAAAAGACACAATGATAAGCGAAAACACACAATGGTGTGCGAAAAGACACAATGATAAGCGAAAAGACACAATGACGAAAAAAGACACAATGATAAGCGAAAAGACACAATAGTGTGCGAAAATACACAATGATAAGCGAAAAAACACAATGGTGTGCGGAAAGACACAATGACGAAAACGGACACAATGATAAGCGAAAACACACAATGGTGTGCGAAAAGACACAATGATAAGCAAAAAGACACAATGATAAGCAAAAAGACACAATGATAAACGAAAAGATACAATGACGAAAAAAGACACAATGATAAGCGAAAAGACACAATAGTGTGCGAAAATACACAATGATAAGCTAAAAAACACAATGGTGTACGAAAAGACACAATGACGAAAAAAGACACAATGGTGTGCGAAAAGACACAATGACGAAAAAAGATACAATGATAAGCGAAAAGACACAATGGTTTGCGAAAAGACACAATGACGTAATATTTGTTTTGAATTTTATATAACAAAATCATACTCATATAAAAGATAAAAAAACGCTTGTTATTATGATGAATTTTTTTTAAAAAAAAAATATCATACGAAAAAGTTATAGACGTTTTAAAATGATGGGGGTATTAACATGTGCCTTGCATGTGGAGAGAGAAAATGTATACAATTACCTCTATACCCTTTTCCTTTTAGTCAACACTTGACGCATGTCAATTATTTATGGATTCTCACACTTCTCATTTTTATGACCCTTTGTAGAATAACTTGGCCCTGAATAATAATAATAATAATTACCAAGTTGCCACTCAATAAAAACCCACTCCTCTTAAATTGCAACAACATTCATTCTCCCATTTTCTTCCAATCTCATCTCCATATCTAAACCCCCAATTCTCTTCGCCACCGTCCGCCACCCATCACCGCCGTCCACCACCGCCTCCATCGCATATTACTTTCATCCAAACAAATCAACCGTCTGTCTACCGGATCTCCCAGATTCTCACCAAACCCTAATTTTCAACTTTTCATTTCGTTTTTTTACCATTTTACCCCTCACACTTGCATTTATTTACCTTTCCTGCCATCCTCTGTTTCTCATCTCACTTTCACCATAATAATCACTTCACATTTCTCACTAATTTCACAACAAACTCAATACAATGAACAATAATCAACGTCCGTACGGAAGCTTACCTCACGGAGCATCACGATTAAAGCGTAAGGACCGTGACTCGTCACTTCCTCCGGCGAAACGTCCACCGCAACCGCCACCGCCACCGCCGCCGCGTGCTTCGGTTGCTTCATCCACACGAGTAACGAATTCGAAAAGCGCAACGAATAAGGTGTTAGCTGGATACATGGCGTACGAGTATCTGACGAAAGGAACAGTGTTAGGTCATAATTACAAACTGGAAGCTGAAGGATCAGATACTGATAATAATAATAATGATATGAATATGAAGGTGAATGGAAAGGAGAGGTATGAGGAGGTAACGAGCTTACTGATGATGATGAAAACGGACGGTGGAGATCATGTGTCAGGTATTGTCAATCCTACAGAGCTTCATCGATGGATTGGAATGTAATATTAATATCAATGCTAATGCTGCATTTTGATGATTCGTTCGTGTTGTTGATTTTGAAATGATGATGTGAAATTAGGGTTGAATTCAGTCTTATAAGAAGAATATTCTGATAAAAAAAAAAGTTGTGGTTGAAATTGTCTACTTTCAGTTGTGCGTGAGCTTGCTTGTGTTTGTCCAAGTGACGTCAAATTAACGGTTGACTATATAAATAAAAGGTGTATATTGATTTAAAAGGGGAAAATAACCGATAGATTATACCATAATAACGGGTATTTTATTTTTTTTTTAATTTGATGTAATTGTTTAAAAGAAAATATCATTGTATGAAAATACCGTGCCTGATTAAAAATTGTGAGTAAAAGAAAAGTTTACGGTTAAAGGGTTAGATCACCACTTTAGCGTTTATAAATCGTGAGTAAAAGAAAAGTCTACGGTTAAGAGATTACACCACCACTCTAGTTATATGTACAGGGCCGGCCCAACTATTTTGGAGGCCTAAAGCCAAGAGAAAATTTTGAGCCCTTATAAAAAGTTAGAAAGATGAAATTGTAGAATATATAAATTTGATTTTTAAATTCATCGAGCATTTGCTGTGTTTTGTATATAAAAGTACAATATTTTTCAGTTTTGTTTTAAAAAAAAAAATAATTTATGTATGACACAAATCAAAGGAATATATACACACACTCTTCATTCTATTTTTGATTTACCGAGCAACGTTTTTCAAATATGAATTATAAAGTTTAGATTATTTATTTTAAAAATTGAATTTAATGTATATATATATATATTACAAGTATAAAAGAAGGATTTGAATACAACTGAAAAAAGAATTAGAAACAAATAGATAAAAAGTAAGAATTAGAAACAAATAAATAAAAAATGATCATCTAATTAATTAAAAAACACTTGAATAGGCTGGAAATCGAACCAGCGTGGCTTGGAATTGGGGTGGAATGATACGACAGGGATTACCACTAGACCAAGTTACAAGACTATATAATCTGCCAATTATTTATAATAATAACATCGATTTTGTATATATATAAATACGTATTTTTTTAACGAAGGCTTTAGATTTTTGGAGGCCTCAAGCCCTAGCTTTACATACTAATACCATAGGGCCGGCCCTGTATATGTAGGAGGGAAACGTCAACTTACACGTTTTCATCTCTCTTGCATCGACATATACATTTTCTCAAAAATTCGTCGAGTGCCATACACTGAATTGTCTTGTTTTCTGTGAAATCCATGCGTTCGGAAATGTTTACTTTTGACAATAGTCAATTTTCAATTTGGTGATTTTCCCTATAATTTTTTTGTTGAATAAGTAGATATATGTTTATCAATATATGTTAAGAGTATAATGGAGAGTACATTGTTCTAAACACAAAATATATATATATATATATTTGTTTAAAAAAAGAGTATATGTTGAGTCCGTTATTTCTGAAATACTTCATTTGACAACCACTTATAACTTATACTATTTTAATTTTTTAAACTGTATTACTTTTTATTTACAAAAGAAAGTATATATTTACGGGCATGTTATTGTAATTTAGCAAAGATAATAATCCGTTCATGATTAGGTTTCTTTTATTAAAAATACCCCGCTGGCGATACCTAAGACCATTTGTAGTCATAACTCTCCACCTCCAGGCATTATGCGCCACGTGACGCCCAGTCAGAGTTATGGTTTTTTACAAAAACAGGGTGTAGTCATAACTCTCTACCCCCAGGCGTTATGCGCCACGTGGCGCCCAGTCACTTTTACATTTTTTGTTTTTTTTTTAAATTTTTTTAATAAGAATAATCAAATAACAATAATATTTTATTAAATAAAAATTACATTAATCCTACCCGGATATTGCCAATAGCCAATTTTTCAAAACCCGATCATACCCAAACCCGGATATTTGAAAAACCCGATTTGTACACCTCTAGTGAGTACTATGAGACTATGAGTCAAACAAAACAAGGTCATATAAGCCCAAACTAACACACTAAAAACCGGCCCATAAAAAACCATTCATTACATACTTACATATACCAATCAAAACCCTAAAACCACACCATCTGTATATCACCAGCAGCCATGGCAACACCACCACCAAACTCCGTCCAATGCTTCGGCCGTGGCAACCAGAAAACCAACCAAACTCCGTCCAATGCTCTGTCCAACACCACAACCACCATGGCAACCAGAAAACCGCCGTGGCCATAACCCACTGCAAGGTAATATATAACGGCTCTTTTTTATATTGGAGCCAATTCTCGTGTTGTATATATAACGTAGCCAAAAAAAATTACAAAACGCAGGGGGGGTGTACCCCCGCGTTATCCTCTAAAATGCAGGTGGCAACGTTGCCACTATGGACGGTCTAAAGCATTAAATAATAATATTGGTCCTCATGGCGGCGATGCAAACATTACGAAAGTGAACATATGGCTATAATCTATACTATATATAATACACCAAACAATAGCAAATTAAGACACTTGATTTTAAGGGATTTACAATTGCTAATGCATAAGGTACATGTGTTAGTAAGGGTAAACTTGTCTTTAAAACACAATTCATTTAACTTACAAGTTTGGTCTGTCATCTTTAACCATATTATGTTTTTAATTTAAACTTTAAACTAACTTCACACCTATGATTTTTAAACGACTATAGCCTTTTCATACGTTAATATTTTTATAAAAAAATTACATCATAAAAACGAGCATTTTATTCTCTTTAATTTGAATATGATATTGTTATAATTTTTTCAATTTAAATAAATTAATATGTTACGTATGGGTGTTTAGTGTCAGTTTTGATGTTTCAAGTTAAACTTGTGAGCCCAACCATTAATACTGATTTTTTGTCGTCCAAACCCAAGCTCAACCATTGAAAGTTGAAACCGAATCGTTACCAATGGCTTGGTTACAGTTTGATTTCATAGTTTAAACTTTAATAATAAATTTAGTTTAAAATAATTATTAATTTAAATGTACCATCAATTATAACTAAACACCAACATAATATGATACTTGAGAGGATCATAAATAAAAATGATAATTTTAGCTACATAAATGGTAAATACTAATGGAAAATCTAGGACGCGAAATGATAACAACAAATATCACAAAAATAATCATATTGCAATTAGGTTAATTTAAAGTTGTATAGCCAAGTTATTTGTAATAAAAAGATTTATGTTCAATTACATTTTAACTATATCTAATATAGGGGATGGATCTTGCGAGAAGTGATATTACATCGAGAAGTGCGAGAAGTGAAGGTGTAACTCCATTAATCCCTAATTTCACTTCATTTTCTTATTGTGTAGGTACGTATTTTTGTATATGTGTATGTATATTTGTATGTGTGTAGATATGTAGGTTTGAACGTGGCTCGGTATGTTTGTATTTGTGTAGGTAGGTTTGAATGTTGTGTAGGTAAGAAAAGGAGTGAAATTAAGGATTAATGGAGTTACATATTTACTTCTCGCACTTCTCGCTGTAAAAAAACTTCTGAAATGATCCAATATCATCTGATATATATATCTAGGGGATGGTTTATGCGAGAAGTGATATTACAGCGAGAAGCACGAGAAGTGAATCTCATCCATTGATTAAACACATCAATGGTTTAAAATAAAGGATGGTATTTTTGTAATTATCTTAACAATGTAATCTATTGATTTATGTTAAAAAGGGCAAAGTTGTCTAAAGATGTAGGGTTAAAAGTTGTAACATTAGCATTCCCATCTTTCAAGCCCTATTTTCACTCCCAAATCTGTCCACCGCAAGCAATTGATACAACAAATTGACGAGTTTGACTACACCGATTGTGTTTTCAAGTGTACAAGAATCGATCATCAGTGTTAGGCCCGTGTTCCTGTCAAGCATAATTTGGGTTCTTTCAATCTTAATGGTGACCAAACAAGATACAAGAATGCGAGGTATGTAGGCTAATTTGTGTATTGTTTTTGTTAGGAATAACACAAAACATTCGGGATTTTATATTGGACGTAGCTACATTTAAAATTTTACTTCTTGAAACTATTAATTTGGGGAAAAATTAGGGCTTTTTGTGTAGGGTTTATTTGCCAAATGTGTATTCTGTTATGTGTTGGTGGTGTAGGTTTTATCGGTAAATTGTATATTCTAGGTGAAAATTATCTGCAAATTCAGTATATATCATGTATGTGTATGGTGTGCATGTTAATTTGAATACATGTTACGTTATGTTTATGTGTAGGTTGTGTAGGGTTTAAATGCTAATTGGTAGTTGATTTTTCTAATTCTTCAAATTGTGCATGGTTCATTTAATTTTAATTTATAATAGGTCATGTTATGTGTAGGTTGTATAGGGTTTATATGCAGACTGGTAGTTGTTTTTTCTGAAAATTGGTACTCTATTTTTCTGCTAATTATGTAGGGTTCAACTAAAAATTGATGGTTCGTCTAATTTGAATATATGTTGTGTTATGTGTAGGGTGTGTAGGGTTTATATGCAAATCGGTAGTTGGTTTTCTAGAAAATGGTACTCGATTTTCTGCAAATTGTGTAGGGTTCATCTAATTTGAATTTATAATAGGTTATGTTATGTGTAGGCCGTGTAGGGTTTATATGCAAATTGATAGTTGATTTTTCTAAAAATTGGTTCTCAATTTTTTTGCTAATTGTGTAGGGTTCTTCTAATTTGAATATATGTTACCTTAGGTTATGTTATGTGCAAGCAATGTAGGGTTTATATGCATACCAATAGTTGGTTTTTCTTAAAATTGGTACTTAGTTTTTCAGCGTATTGTGCAGGGTTCATCTAATCTAAATATATATTATGTTAAGTGTAGGTTGTGTAGGGTTCATCTAAAAATTGTGTAGGGTTTTTATGCATATTGTGTAGGTTCGGTAGGTGTTAATTTAAGTATATTTTATGTTAAGTGTAAGTTGGGTAAGGTTTTTCTAAAAATTGTGTAAGTTGTGTAAGGTTTATATAAAAATTGTATATTTGGTTATCTGCAAAACGGTACCTGGTTAATCCAAAAATTGTGTAGGGTTTATCTGAAAATTGGGAATTGGTTATCTCCACCATAATATAGAGTGTGTAGTTTGTGTGTAGCTAAATATAGTATGTTGTTATATGCTATAAACTAAGTCCTACACTGAACACAACTTCTCTACACTGTATATTATATCATACACAAAATTAATGTTCACTAAATTACAGTATATGTTGTTTCATTTTACAGACCTGCAACATATACCAGAAACAAGGCGATGTGTTGACGGCGTATCGTAACTGGTCAGAGGGTTGAAATAAAAAGTTTAAGAAATGAATGAAACAAAATGGAATGGTGGATATTCTTGATGATTATTATAAAAAAAGTCTGGGAGTGTAACACCTTTGACTGAATTATAAAGGTACAAGACCGTGTATCAGAACAACTAACCAGAACATAAATGGGTCAGCTTTCGCACCAGGTTCTAGCTTGTTTTTTAAAAGGTCAAGGCATGAACCTTTCCAGATAGGTGCTGGGATCCTGACCCTGCTGCTACAACAGAACAACTTATTCAAGGGGATGCAAATGTAGAAAAGGAAAATATAGTGAAAGGGCTTTTTAGTCATTTAAGTGTGTGTGTGTAGATGATTATTACACATAGTGATGGAAGACAATTAGTAAGAAATGTAGGTAGCTGGAAGCTATTGTTGGTTAATTAACTTGTACTAATTACTTATTATAATTAGTTACAGTTTAGATGTATTAATTACGTTTATATCTCTTATGTATTAGTTGTTTGTGCTATCTATTATTCACAGTGCAGCATGAATATTATCTTGCATGTCAATGTTATCCACCATTTTGTTGAGTGATGGTAATATGTTCATAAACTTTGCAAACTGACCTAAATGAAGAAAGTTGACTGGTGAAAATTTTAGGTGTGTGTGATGTACTTTCTTTGTGTTAATTTTCTACTTAGTCTATGCAGGTAAATACAATATAAAATTATGTATTTACTTTATGTGTAGTGAACTGTAGGAACGTAATCACTTGGAATGAATGTATGTTTACTTTTTAAAATGTGTATATACTTTTTTTTAATGTGTTAATAACTTTAAAACCAAACCTTATATAGTTATAAATCAATGTTCCTATACTAAATAGTTTATGTGATGTTTTGATGAGTGTTTTTAACCCGTTTATTTAATTGGTATTTGTTGGAGTCTGATCAATGATATGGCTTTATATAATTTCTTAATGCTTTTTTGTATAACTAATTTGTCTATTGATAAAATAATGCATTCGCAACATTATACACTAATTCATACATACACTACAAATAATTATTTCAACTATTTGTCTTCGCGTATAACATTGGATTAAAATAGAACATGTCAAACTGGTCGCGTCGTGTTAAGTGGGCATACACACTATGCAACTTACTAGGTTACCCAAAACATGCTTTAGAAAAACTAATAGTATATTAACCCAAAAATTAAAATAGTATATTTACATGTAGTGCACATACATATATCATATACTACAATACAAATTTTACTATTCTCATATCGAAACATATCAAAAACGATGATCCATAAATTGAATTAGGAAGAAAACCAAGTCATATGTTGATATAGCCTCATGCAAGACTCGTCATAATTTAGACTTTAATATTTTTATCATCTGAACCTCCCCTTTTGTGGTGTAATTTTGTAAGTGCCCAATTTCTTTCAATCTGTATCCAGACTAAAACAAAAAAAAGTCAGTAAACATATTGAATAAAAATGTTAATAATCTGCATATACATACACAACAAATCAAACACCTACATTGCCCAAAATTTCCATTTACATCTCTCTTTTATTGTAGCTAACTACTTTTGCGATTATAGTTATTAAATTTACAATGTTGGCTTGAATCCAAAAACATATGCACACACTTACAACACCTATGCAAATCACCATACACATTCTTATACGATGTGACGGTTGTAGGTGGCGAAGAAGGGTGTTGTCTCCACTAGAGTAGGATCACCCGCCATCGTACTTATCCAAGTCACCTACATGGTTAATTTACCACATAACATAATTAATAATAACACAATGAACAACAAGCTTAGATAACTTTCATGAACCATAAACTGGTTTCCTTAGGCAGTTACATAAGTATATTCAATAGAGATCAAGTTGAAAAGTAATATAATTCATATTAAATGACTACTAATTGTTAGTCATGTATAAGAATCAATGTAAAGGTAATGCAATAATATTCAAATTGTTATACTCGAACAAAGCAACAAAGGTTTTTTAATCATAATTATATCTAAATACTTATACGAATTGGGAAATAAAAACGAAGGATAATACAAATTTGAAATTGATATAAGCTAAGTAAATGAAACCTGATTTTGAAGAGTTTGATTCGATATATCAACATGTTGGTAAAATTAGGGCACACTGAATTAGTCAGAATCTAAATAGGAAAAGCGATTTTTGATGACGATTAGAATGGAATTAGCCATTTTTGCTTCTATGTGATGCTTGAAATATGGAATTGTGGAAAGGGTAGGATTAGGTAGAAGTTTATGGACGATTGTGTTGATAGTAATCAGGAAACGTGAAGAAGGGTCGTCTTTTTTGTTTTTGATCGATTAATGTTGGTGATAAACATATCATATTTTCCAAAGAAAATAATATTTGTAACAATTCTATAATTAAAAGTTACCAAATGTAAGAATAGGAATAGATTACCAATACACCCTCATATTAAATTTAAAGCAAAAATAAAAAGAAAAGATATTATTGGTTGTTATTATTTTTCGCACTTCTCGCACTAAAAATACTTCTGAAATGAACCTAATCATATATATATATAACTAAACATATCTGGTTTGGTGTCATATGGTCGATTGCCGGTATAAACCGCGAACCAATCGTTCACTACGTTTTGCAATATTTGTAACCGACCAACTAACCGAAAGTAAAAAAGAAGAAGAAAAAAGAAGCCAAACCAATGAACGCTTTAAAGGGTTTCAAGGTTTTAACTAAACCATAAACACTCATATTTGTTATGTGATTAATAGGGTCAAACACCCGCTGCATCGCGCGAGCACCCGTCTAGTAATAATATATGCACTTACCCACACGCATGTATTGGGTATGACACATATAGGAATAAATCAAAAGAATTAAATATTATTATATATATAGGAAGGTTAACGTACAAATGAAATTAACGTGCTAAACGTGAGAATCAAATAGAGTAAATTATATATGTATATATGATTACTCTAATTGATTCTCACGTTTAACACGTTAATTTCATTTGTATTTGATCCAACCTCATTATATATAACTATAAGAAGTTACTAAATAATATTATTTGGGTTTAAATCAAATGCAAGAAAATAAACATAATAATCGTACGAATTGAAGGATTTGCTAAAGTTTGGCGATGACATTGTTTGGGATTTAAAATTTCATAACCAACATATTTCGGTTACAAAGGTTTAAGTTATTTCGGATATTAGGAAATTTGATTTATTTGATTCATATAATTATAGATGATCAAATCGGGTTAGTCAAAGGAACCGGAACCGGTTCAGAACCGGTTCCATTAGTCAACATCACTGTTTAAACCGGTTCCATGGTCGAACCGGTTAGGGAACCGAACCGGTTCCCCAACCCTCGGACCCGGAACCGGTGGAACCGGTTCTGACCGGTTCCTAAACCGGTTCTTACACTGTAACCGGTTCCAACCGGTTACAGTGTAAAATATTATTTTTTTTTTCGTTTTTCGTTTCCGCTGCTTGTGTAGGTGATGATTTGTGTTCTTCTGATTTCTAAAGAGGCTCATGCTACTTTTGTTGTTCACCCACAGAGCAATAATGGTAAACAACATATTGAACTTAATGCTATGAGTGTCAGCGTGTTTGAATTGATTAGTCTGTATCGTGTATCGTGTAATGGTGAACTTAAATCTGTATCGTGTTACATTTGTTGAGTTTGCTATGTATTATAGTCTTTTGGCTTATGCAAGTCAAATGCTGAATTATAATCAAGAGCGGTGTTATACGATTCGTATTTGTATAACATGTTAAATAAAAAAAACAATTAACATAAAATTCATTCTATTTACTTTAAGAAGTTCAAAAAAAAAAGGTTACATGTTTTAAAATATTCAAAAACAAACTAACAAAACATTAAACTTATAAATATAAAGTTGTGACATATTATTTCTAGAAAAGCCTTCTTGTTCGTCGTAATTATTGAGTGGCGACTTATTCATCAGAATTACTTGTAGAAACGCCTTCTTGTTCGTCGTGCACTCGAACATCAAGTGGTGTTTCGTCTTCCAGAGTGGTTACGTGTTGAACACGATCGATTGAGTCCAAGTGATCCTTCAAGCAAATGCACATCTCCACCGACTCCGAATTCAGTCTTGTTCTTCTCACCGATATTACCCTGCCACTAAGAGAAAAAGCAGATTCCGAAGCTACCGTAGAAGCTTGGGCGGTTAGTAAATCACGGGCCATGGTGGCAAGAATCGGAAACTCGGTTTCCTTTACCTTCCACCAAGCCAAAACATCAAAAGTGCCATATTCCTCTTCGGATAAACCGGTAGAGAAATCATATGCACTATACCTTCCTAGTTCGCTTAAAGGGGTGTTACCCCTTTGTTTTTTAGCCGTTACGTTGCGAACGGTGTTCATAAGGCTAATCATGGGGTCTCGTACTCTAGTAGCACTTGAACTTGATGAAGACCCCGCCGGCGTAGGCATGTGTATGTTTGACCCATATTTATTTATATAAAAGTCATACATAAATTTAAAATTCAAGTTAAAATCATTTTGTGCCTCTGTTGAAAAGTTTGGGTCAACTTCATGCATATCTAAGGCTGAAAAAATTTCGTCTATCACACATTCAACCCCCGTAACATTTAACATTGGGTTTAAAGCGGCGGCGCAAGTAAAAATCGGTGGCAATTCAAGAAAGTATTTTTTTAATTTAAACTTCATTGGTAATATGATGTTTGAAAACATTGGACTTTTATTTTCAAATTCTTTAAGATTGTTAACGATTAAAAATAACTCCGAAAGAACCAAGGGACTTGTCGGATAATACGTTCCCGATAGTTTCGTAGTTGATGTTTTAAAAACTTCAAGAAAAGTCGATAAGTCATTGATAATTTCCCATTTCTCATTTGAAAAGGGGATTGCCAAATCATTCTCGGCAAGACTAGAATGAAACATTTGTAAAGTTTCTCTTTGTTTCAAAGCACTTTGAAACATTATGCAAGTGGAATTCCATCGATGAGGTACATCCCAATTAGCTCCCAAAGCTTTTCTTCCCGTATCTTTACAAAATTTTCTATAATCCATTTGTCTTTTTTTACTTTTCTTAAAAACTTCATGTAGCATTACTCTAAAATCGTTTATAACCGATGTAACCTCATCCGAAGCAAGTCCGTCTTGCACGATTAAATTAATGATATGTGCAACACACCTTGAGTGAAAAAATACACCATTGCAAATCGGCGTATATTTTAATTTTAATTTATCAACCGCCGATGTATTATTCGACGCGTTATCAAATGCAATTGAAAATATTTTATTTTCTAGTTTATAAGTTTTTATAACATAATCTAAAATTTCAAACAAATTATCTCCCGTATGTGGATACTCAAAGAGTTCGAAAGCAATGGTGCGTTTCATCATTTCCCACGATGACGGGTCTACCCAATGAGCGGTGACACAAAGATAAGATTCGGGTAGACCATGTGGAGCCGACCAAACTTCAGTAGTTAAGTTTATTCCCGTATTTATATTTTCAAAATATGCAATTAGTACCTCTTTGGCCTTCTTCCACAATTTTAAACAATAACGTTTAAGAGTATGACGACTTACGTGAGTGTATTGTGGTTGAAGCGTATCTCGAATCATGGCGGTTAAGCGAGGGTTGTCGAAGTGGCTAAACGGCAAATCTTCTTGAATCACAAACTTCGCCATACGATCTTGAACTCGATCAATTTGGTATGTAAATATTCCGCCTTCACTATCCATTTGCGTTTGTTGCGACTCGACGTTCTGTTTCAACGCTCTGCAATACGGTCTTTCGATGTGTTTCTTCAAATTTGAATTCGAAAGTGGGTTTAAATAAATCCCACAAAACTTGCACCGAGCCTTCAATGAATGGTCACTCAATTCAACCAAATCCCAATTGCACCAAATCTCTTGATTACGATTATGAGGTACAATACGAACGAAACTTGGTCCGGCGGTGGAACCTTGACCAACCGATGATTGTGAGGCAGCCATAACAACAAATATGAATATAGAAGAAGAGAAAACAAGAGATTAGAGAACTCAGAACGTTGTAATAGCGTTTTTTTGTATTTTTTTGCGTTCGGGTTTGCGTTTTGAGTGTTGTGATGAACCCATTACACCAAATACCTATTTATACTAGTAGTGGGGTGTTTGGGGAGCCAAAAAACGGCCATTTTTGACCCCAACGGTCAAAAAACGGCCATAAAACCGTTTCCCAACGGCTAGAACTACTCCAACGGCTAGAACCGGTTCCGAACCGGTTCCGGTCGAACCGGTTCCAGAACCGGTTCCGGTTCGGTTCCGGTTCCTACCCGGTCCACCTCCAAACTTGTCAAACCGGTCCCGGATCGTCGGGTTGAAACGGAACCGAACCGGTTCCTACGAAAAACGGGTAGGAACCGGTTCGGTTCCACCGAACCGGTTCCTGGAACCGGTTTTGTTGTCCACCTCTACATATAATTGCTACAATATTGTATAGAAAAGATGGATATATAGGCTCTAAACTCTAACATGAATGCCCTAAAAAAATAATTGAGAGAACGCATTATCGTCTAACCCCGACCCGGTCTTTTTATTTAACTATTTATCCCATTAGATTTGTAAATCTAAATGATTTGAACTTTTGAAGTACTGAAACTGTACATGTTTATTCACGTATATTCTATGGTTAGGATTTGATTGTAACGTAGCATCAATGTCGAAGTCCCGTTGCCTCTTGAAAGTTGAGGTTATTCTCGGCGGTAACTACTAGCTAGTGGTGCCTGTATAATTATAAAGCTTGTTATTAATAACATTCAAATTCTTTAAACAAAATGATCTAGGAAAAATAATACTATTATGTTATATATAGATAAAACACAAACTAAATCTAGTAAATAATTTAACCTCGACTAATAAAATGAAGCAAGAACAAAGCTGCAAAACGCCCAAACTTATAGAAACAGATAACTTAAACTGTCTTGGACATTACATACCAAAATGTAACAAAAAAACCAAAAAACAGTTCATCAAACAGCAACAAACACACACTTGGTGACAAACATATATTACACAAACTTAAATACCACTAACATCACCTAACACAAGTACTTCCAGTACGCAGGGCTATCTCTCGATATAAGCAAAGCTCGTGATCCCATATAATCAAACGTAGGACAGTATAAGTTATCCGGCCCAACAGTCTCTCTAACTGTTTCACCACTCGTTGACGGTTTCATTCCATCATCCTTCAATGCATCAAACACAAACAGCCCGGAGCCACACACACCCATGGTTACATTTGAGTTGCCCCAGACTTGGGTTATGGCTTTGTAATGTGGGTGTGAGTTAGATTCGGGTAAGTTGTAGGTGGTTAAAGGTTTCTGTTTGCGTAAAGAAAACTGTTGGATTTGGGAGGATGATGGTGGTTTTCTTGCTGTTGATGAGGAGGAGCCGCTGCATCCGATATAGATGGAGTCACCACGAGAGAAAACCGAGTGGGCAGTAATGTCGTATTTGGGAATCTTGAGCCCGATTCCAGATGGATGACGGAAATCTAGAACGTTTATGGAATCTGATGTGCAGAATACACCGTCATTGCCTTCTGCTTCTGATGAACTTACTCTGTATTGCAAAATATTGAGTCATCACATGATTGCATGTACATATATATATAGTTATATACATACATGTATACAAGAGTGGCAATTTCCAATACGACACTAAATCGGGTTTTGGGTTGGCATATGTAACCCATTTAAAACATGGGTCATGTTCAGGGTTGGCATGTTTAAATAAAACACAACCCAATATAGGCTGTAAACCAACCGAACAAATATTGAGCCGTTAGGTGGGAAGTTTGTTTAAGTCTGCTTATTTAATAAACGAGCGAACATGAAAAAAATTTGTTGTTCATTTAGTTAAACAAAAGAACATTAACACGTCTCCTTCACTTAATTATGTTTGTGAATGTTTGTTTATATTTGCCTGTTTATGTTCGTTTATATTTATTTGTTTACATATTCAATAAAAAAAAGAACGGTGACAATTTAGTCTAGTTATATAAAATTAATATATCACCAATTACAAAATTAGTCTAGATTTATCAACTTTTTGTTCCAACGTATTGATGTTCATGTTTCTTTTGCTCAATTAAGTTCGTTGCTTGTGTTCGTTTAAATTCGTGAACCGTTCGTTTAAACTATTAACAAACGAATATAGACAAACACACACTCATTTTCTTAATAAACAAACAAGAACAAGAAACTCAATTAATTTAAATCTTTGTGTTTGATTGTTCGTTTGGTTAAAGTTAAACAAAGAAACACGAGCATTCAAACACACCAAAAATCAGTAAAAGACGTACCTTTGACGAACCCCTCCACCAAGCTCAGCATCAGTATTATTCACATGAAGTGCTGTAATCTTTTTACCATTAGCAGAAACCGAAAGCAACCGTTCAGGCGTAAGTGACCCGACATCCCATAAACAAACACTATCCAACTCTGCCAAAACCACCTTCCCCCGGTTCCTCCATTGCACTGGGCTCGAATTCTCCATTTCCAAAACAACACTCTGCAGATCCCACTTCATAATATGCTCTCCATCACGAACATCATATATCCGTACACCTTTCTGGTTACTAGCCGTTGAAATAATAAGTGGACCACAAGGTTTATACCACCATTGTCGGTTTTCTGGTGTCAGATTTGATAAATCGTGTCTTCGATTTAAAACATTGTTGGATACTGAAGCGAGTGCAGTTCTTGTGTTGGTGAATCCCTCTTCTATGTGAAATTATTTGATTTCTTGGGTGTAAAAGTACCATGAACAAAAGCCGGATTCCATGCTGTTACCAGCAGATGCAGCCACAACATATCTTCCAGAACAACCGTCTGCACCCGGTGCACGAACTATCCAACAGTCTCTCCATAGGTTAGGTGAAATTGCAGCTGGTGCTTTGTATATGGATTTTTCCTGAATAAATGATGAATAATATTATATAAAATAGTTTATTGTAACATGAGGACACCACAACAGCAACCATACCCAGTAAATCCCACATGTGGACACTAGAGATAGCAAATTGAGCGGTCAGACAAGTTGTGGTAGTTTTAGTACATCTTTTACATACAATGCATTAAGTATGAGTATAGCAACTATAGTCTATATACCATGGTAATAAAGGTTTCAAATTTAAGAAATTTAAAAGGATGAATGTATAAAAAGATGATGGCTTTCAAATGTATGACACGTTCTCTTTTTAGCTAAATTTTATAGCTTGACCCGTATGACATTGTTGGAGATGAAAAATTACCTAAGTTGATGTATTCATAAGTAGATGTGTTGGAATTATCAACCATATATATTAAACTGGTCATCATTTTACTCCAACAATAAGAGTAAATAACTGACAGAAAAAGAATAAGGTGTTAATAAGCATATTATACCCATGTAAGCAGACAAGTTAAAACACTCATTATTAAATTTCTAGTTTACTATCTAGGGTTCCAAAAGGACAATTTGGATTTTTAACATATGAATTGATTTGGAGTTAATATATAGCAACCCTGCTTTGCCTATTCTAATATTCATGACAAACTAAGGGGGTGTTTGGATGATGCCATGTGGGTTAAAATCGATTATCAAAACTTGAAGACAGTATTTGGCAAAAACCTATTATGATTCTCATTCTCTTCACTATTTATGTAAAAATAATCAGATTTGTAAGAAAATGACAATCAAAAGAAGTTACTTTAAAATATGTCATCTACAACTAATGCAGCATGCTAGCACATAAAATATATCAACATTTAGTACCTCAGAGTTGGCAACATCATAAAATGTGCATGAACCATCATCATGAGCAAGCAAAACCGACTCTCCCTCTGATACAAACCATCCACCTGTAGAAGCCTTGTGCCCGATCTCGTTCAATTGATTATTGAAACTATCGTCTATCTCCTCTACATATATCATAACTGCCTTATTTTCTTCTTCATCACAATCTTCAAGTGTTTCATTAGCTGTGAGCATTGTGTCAATATTACCTTTTCCACTAAAAGCGTTAAAAGAATCACGCCCTTTTGGATTTACAGTATCACCCGTTTCTTGAACTTCACATATCTCCAAATCACCCTTGATTGTAACTTTGGGTGCGATACATTTCTCAGCAGTGGCACCCAACAGTTTACCTTCCTGTTTTGTTTCAGTAACAGCTGAAAAAACTTCAGTTTTAAGAGTCTCATTGCTTCCTGAAGGTGCCTTTAGTGTTGACCGGTCTCTGAGTAACTTATGATGAGGAAAGAACCTCGCTTCTAGTTCATCAGTATTCAATCCCTTAGCTGAACTTTTTGTATCACTTGATTCCTTAATTGAACTATCCTTCTTTTCCTCAGTAATCTGCAAACTTTCACTTTCATGTACCTTATATAAGCCCTTTTTCTCCTTCTCACCACTTTCACCACCTACAACATCACCCATTGCCTTCTCGATCCCTGTAACCGTTTCTTGAATATCAGAAAGCATCACTTTTGAAGCATCGGGATTGTTCAAATCCAGCATTTCCTTTGTCCTCTTAATATCTGAAGCTATCCTCTTAACTTTCTCTTCCAAAAACGCAAGCTTCCCATGCAGTTTACTCGGATACTTAACACTCGATTGTGAACTCGTAACATCCTCACCCGTCCCCTTCTCTTTCAGACCATCAGAACAACTCACACTACCGAGCTTCCCACTAGAGCCACTAAAACTCAAACGAACACCATTATCTTCCGTTTCACTTGCAAAACTAGACCTTAAACCAGACGATTTCGACTTAAACTTCTCAAACAACTTAACACTCTCTGAAACTTTCATAACAGAATCCGAATTCGACTGAGTATTCGAAGCCTCTGAATGTGATATTATCTCTTTTTCACTAACATTTTGAATTTTTACCAGCTTCGGCTTCATTTCTTTCAAACTTTCATTCTTTTTATCCAAACTCGCAACCGAACCTTTCAAATTCGCAACTTTACTCTCTATCCCATACTTCGAATTCGGAAACTTAGACGACACCTTATTCTGCTGACCTACCCTATCACTAACCCTAACCGATCTACCAGCACTAACACTTCTCTCACTTCTCTCATTTCGGTCACCCAAAACCCTAGAAACCCTAACTTTACGAATATCAGAAGCAATCTTATTAAACTCAGAAGGACTAGAGCTTCTACCTGCTGTACGGCCACCAGTCGACCACCTGGCACGCGGCTCAGCGCCATCCTTATCGGCTCGAGCCATCGGAGGAACGATCGGTTTCTGCGGCTTCACGGCAGCACGTGTCCTTGAAGTGGCTCTGCAACTGTTAATGTTTTCCTTTCCGGCGGACATGTTTACAGATCCTGCACCACGGCAGATGACTCGTTCTGATACCGGAGTTGTGCTTCTGAATGTTTTTGATGAGGTGGACTTGGCGGCGCCGGTGCCGGTTACGGTATCTTTTGGCCGGCGTACGACGGATGATGACATTGTGTTTTTATTGAATAATAGTAATAATAATAATAATAATTTATCGCTGAGTTTGCGAAGGGTTTGAGTGGATACTGATGTTTTGTGGTTATTTGTTTTAGGGTTTGAAGAGGTTAATTCTAAGCGGGAAATGTGTTTTGGATTTTGAACTTTTTGGGTACCCGGTTAGATGGATTTGGACATGGACGTGTTATATGGTTGCACGTGACTTTCCTTTCTTTTTCTTTTTTTTAATTATTATTATTATTATTTCGTCCTTTTCAATGAGGTGAAATATGGTTCTTTTCAATAGACGTTCGGGTTTGATTCCTATAAATAATATTTTGGAGAGGGTATGGGTGGCGCAAAGAAGGAAGAACAAGATCTTTGTGATATCTAATTCGTTCTTGAGGACAACTGAGTTTTACCACCGGTGGACCTTCAGTTTGATGGGTTTTCTTGTAAGACCAAGCGTAGTCGACAAATTGTGAATGGCGTTTTGGCTAGCATCTTGGTGATGAACTTTGTGTACACAACGTGATGAATGAGGTACTTTGTGTGTGAGAGAGATATGAGGAAGGGGGCTAATTAATGATTATAGAAAAGTTGTGGATAGTTTACCACCATAATTGTTTGTTTTTTTTAGTGTTGAAATGTTGACTGGACGTTACATAACATAATTTAATTGGGTGTTTAGTTTTGACTACGCATGGTTTAACCGCAGATAACTTTTAGTCTTTTAAAGGCTTTGTACGACTGTGTTGAGCCAGCTAGCGGTGGTCTTTTGTCATTGGATCACCTCATATAAAGTATCTAGGCAATTATCTGTCTGTTGCCCGTTAAAAGAAAAATAAACCCAATGGACACATGTCGCCTGTTACACTTGATGAGAGATTGATGACTTTATATTTTGGTGTCATGATAATACGGTTCAATGAAGATGTAACTGAAAGTATAAAGATGAGTGTGAAAGATTGAAAGCTAGAATATGATTTCTTCTATGTGGAACCATCGTGAGCATATGACATTTTGTCATATTAGATACTAAACTGTTTGTAGTGTACGAATGAATTCTATTGTGCTTTGGGAAGAATCGTGATTGGTTGGTTATTTTAAGTTTTGAAATTTTAAATGTTTTGAGATTTTAGTTTTAGATAATAAATATGTTTGTAGATATATTTGTTTAATTTTTATACAACATACAAATTACAAAGCAATTGGGTTGGATGGGCATAACAATATTGAAGGGATGTTTGAGATTACTTATTTTACTTTCTTATAAGTTTTTATTAAGTTAATAAGTTATAAAAGTATAACTTATGAAACTTTTTATCTCACAATATAAGCAATCCCAAACACCTTATTACTTCTCAAAAAGTTTATAAGTTATAAGTTGGTGAAATTAAGCAATCCCAATTCCAAACACCTCTGAGAACAAAAGTTATTACACGTTGAACGTTTATAACGCGTTGAAGTGTGGCCCATGGGCCAAGGGTCATACAGATCTTGGGTTTTAATTTTAGATATGCAATAGTTGATAAAAAAAAGTTGTGAGTTGTGAGTCAATATCAGGTGTGGGAGGTTGTATTGAAATCAACAAAGTGGGTGATTATCCTTTTGACGGGTGGCTCAGATGCTCGTACCAAAACATCAACATACGGGGAGTATAACTCATCCAAGGTGGCTCAGATGCTTGAAACCGAGTTTGAAACCGAGCAGGAACTGGTTCATCCTCACTAAATGAATAACAAAGGGAAATAAAGATCATCCCCAACTGATGCCGAATACGAAGAAAGTGTGGACAAAAATTTTACATTTACCACATGATTCACATTTCACCTCTCCCATGATAGTCTAATAAGCATTTCATTTTATAATTAAAACTTTGATAAGTTTTAAGTATGTGGATGATATATTTATAAAATGGAATTTGATTGATAGTATACTCTCTTTTTTGTGTTGGATAAAAGTTTATATCGACGACAAACTAATAAGTTAAGCTAAACAATAATATCATGTAAAGCTTGACAAGGACAACTTCTGTTTCATAAGAAAAAAACATTTTTACATGGATACAAAATTTATCTTACGTAAGTAAATTGATTTTCAAATATTCAATAGAACAAATAATAGAATATAAAACTTGACGTGACTATATGAACTTAATTAATTTATTATTTTAAAAATGTTACACATGCATGGAACATTCAAACAATATATTACATTTTTGTAATTCTGAAATCTTTAAAATTTTGTATTTGCAAATACTTGAACTCATCATCTCTATTTTAAAGGGACAAACACCGTATCAATAATTCAATATCATTAGACCACTAAGTCATAGATATATTTTGACAATTTACTAATAAAAATAGTAAATTATAGATATAATGTTTGTCGCTAACATGTATCTTTTTATGACCGATTTTTAATGATCTAACCATTGCAATAGTGAACGGGAAATTACACATTAATATTTAACCACTAAAATTAACGCTACAATTCTCATTGTTGCATACGTACAAAAAAAAGGGAAATATAAAGCTCGATGACGATCATCTTCTAATGGTTTATACATAAAACAATTTCCAGTCCTATAACACAATATAAGTTTAAAACAATTTCCAGTCCTATAACACAATATAAGTTTGTTACAAATCATGTTATGATGTTGTAAACATGATGTTTTTTTGGGTGTTTGTCGTTTAAACTACATCTCATTACTTTATCAATTGGTTTCATCAGCGATAGACGGATCTCGGCTTGATGTTCTCTTTTTCCTTCGGTTCTTTTTCGCCCCTGATTCTTGTGACCCTAACTCAGACTCCGTGGTCGAGTTTTTCGCCCTCCTACCATGGCTAGTTTCATCATTCAAGGTTTTCTTTTTTGGCTTTGCGTCTGAGTCTGAAGAATTTACTGAAATGCTAGAGCCTTGTTTCCTGGATTGCTTTGACTTGTCATGACGATCTGGAGTTTTCATCGAGTCTATATATTTACAAGTGAAAATAATTAACATATTGAATATTTACCTATATAAAATTATTATATATTTGTAACATTATATAGTTTTTAAGAATGGTCTAACTAGTGAACATGTAAGGCGAATAATCATGTTATGAAATAATTAGTTTTATTAAAAACAATTAACCATGTAAATATACCTGAAGTCCCGTCTGATGATCCTTGAAACTCATTCATCTGTCAAACACACAGAAACAGTATTGTACCAAAAAGAAAAAAAAAACATTGAAATGAACGATCACAACTTATATGATAGACACAGGGTATTACCCAGGTTGGAGCACTGGAAGAAGGTCCATCGCAACCGATATGTGCAACATGTTTTACATCAGTGGGCGCCCCAATTTGTATCTCGGGTTCCTTATCGTTATCTGCCTCTGTAATTCCAAAGAATTCATGAGCCATAACGCAAAACATATACAAATGACACACATATCGTATAACGGTCAAAAAAACATAAAAAATATACCAAATATTTCAGAGATGTAGCGCAGGCCTTTTAATAAACCTTTCATGGCCGTGCTGATGAACAATGTTCAATTTGTGATCATAGAAAGGTTATCATCTTCAAATATAACAATTAGCATCCCTCGGTCTTTAATTCGCTATTCGTTAAAAAATTATAAAAATTGTATGTAATTAGAACATGAAATTACGAACTCATGGGACACAATGTGCCAAGATGATCATTCTGATCAACAAGACAACAAGAAAATAGAAATAAAAAATCGAATAAAACTATAAAGGACAGAAGTTTAGTAAATCCGGAAACTAGGAAATGTTTTGTTGTCTATGGATGTCAACCATGAATGACCCCATTTTTAAAGGAACCATCAAATTTTTATGGGCATTAAACATTTAAACCCATATTTTGGTACCCCATACGAGTGTTTCTTCAATCATTTCAAGAATTTGTCGAATCCAGTCTAGCTTAAGCGTGTTTAAGTCCGAGTTTAAGCCTAAATTGTAACTTATTTATGAAACAAGCTTTAAATCCTTGAGCTTCATATATTAGGCTCGGTCAGACCCACAAATATAAATTTGTTTTTACTTTATACAAATATAATATAAATAGAGCATATGATATGGTATAATAAGATATGATGCAATAATATATGAAGCATCAAAAGAATATATATATAATTAAATGATTAGTGATGTAAAAAATGTTTTTTCATTAGTATGTTAGTGATAAAACTTTTATAATCTTCACTTCTATACATCAGTTGCTTCTTTCAGTCTTTCTCAAACTATTTCAATAATTGTTCCTTTGTGTTTATCATGTCTCAATATATAATAAGCTAGTAAGATAAAGTATATGAATACTTTATATACTTTTCAGAAAATGTTAAAAATAATTACAATTAAAATGCACCTCAAATAAAAGTTACTTTTTCATCGTGTTTCCTTTATATACTTTTTTCAACTTTTTCTCAACCCAAATTTTAACCTTTTTATGTTTTTTTTTACTAAATCGACTTTTTTATGTGTTTATATGCAAAAGCTACAAAAAATATTAAGTAAGAAAGAGTATTTACATGTAACAATGATTCTTTTACATGTAAAAGTAAAACACATAGTTTCTCAATTCTTACATGTGCAAGTGTAAAACACTAGTGTTAGGTTTGAGCCGTATAAGAAATTTGTATCACCAACTATTTTCTTAAGCAAGCAGATTTTGAATCCATGTATTAGTTAAAATCTCGTAACAATTATTGTGCTGAATATACTTGAATATGTACGTGTCGGGAAAGAGAATTTCTTTTAAGATTTTGGTCAATATTCACAAAGTATGCTACAAGTTAACTGTTGTTTTCATGTCCATGATTTCTGCACATTACAGATTACACACGCCAAGTGTTGAACACTTGAACTTCAGGAACCTTATTTCATGCCTTGATTTGTGTTGGTTTTGTACACAAGTTATCTATTTTATACGTCAAAACAATATATATCCACCTACCATTCCCTTAGCAAGATAGAGTTATTTGTCAGTATGGTTACTTTTTTTTCTTTAATTTTAATTATAGATTTTAACATGTTTTCTTTTGGTATATTTTTTATGTTGATGGAGTGATGACGTGGATTTTATTTTTAATTTTTTATATGATTAACGTTTTTTAAACTTTTTTAAATATATTACAAATCACGACACCCACATATTCTCTTTAATGGTTGCAGAGTGTTTTGAACTAAAGTTCTCTAAAATCACATTAAGGTAAAGATTTCTTATCCAAAAGCTTGTAGCCCAATTATATTGAGTTGTTTGGTAAGATGGTGCCGCTCTAAATAATGAGAGTTCAATCTTGTGTAATAATTTTTCAGCATTCTTATTTGGTTTAAATATTTGAAGTGAAACATTTGTCAAATTTCACATACACTCTCATTCTGTTACGGATCCACTTTAGAATCCATATTATCTCATTTAATATCTCTTTGATTTAATCCAAAGTACTATGATAGAGATGCCATAATTGTAGAAGGCATTGCCCTGACCAATAAATCATTAGCGTGTAGTATGATACTAATAGATAAAACTCAAACGATAAACGCACATGCAAAACTCTCAATATTGCTACTCAGATGAAATATAACTTGAAAACCTCCATTACAACTCTCTTATGAAACACTAACACAAATTATACTAACAAGAAATTTGATAACCCTAACTTGGTCATTAACAGACCTATTAAAAACTTCTTAACACCCCTTAAGCCCACTACAACCTTGTTGTAACTATTTGGGCTTTCCACCCTAACACACGAATTGGACATGTTTCTTTTGACAAACAACAATCGAGCCAGCAACACTTGTCTTATAACCACATTATCAACGTGGACAAGCATTTAGACATAATTCTATCTTCGGTGATCAAGAAATAGTTAATCGCTAATGTTATAAACTTTAAGACCGGCGTGAACATAGAAGGACCAAACCGCTTAAGAATCTTGGACATAATTCTTGCTTAGTTTATCCTTAATCATTCTTTTATCGAAATTGATTACTTTTAGTGAAAGAAACCATACATGCATGGGTAGGGGTGTTCTTCGGGTTCGTTTGTCGGGTTTCGGTTTTTCGGGTCGGGTTCTTCGGGTTTCAAAGTTTTAAATCTTGACCCGAATCCCAACCCAAATCTCTCACGGGTTTTTTAGGTTCGGTTAATTCGGGTTGGGTTAATCGGGTTTTGAGCATCCTAGAAAAAAAACACACAAAACCAAAAAAAAATTAAAAGCTACAATGCTAAAATTTAAACATATTTTACTTTGCTTATAACATAAATAATCAAATAATAAACTAACCGACTTGATAAAACTATTCAAAAAAAAAGTAAAACTAACTCAAACCATAATCGTATTTAATCGGGCGTGATTTGATTGTTCGATTACGGTTGCTATTAGTAATAGACGGAAAACATAAATCAATAATAAGCAATCGATTCGGTTCGGGTTCAGATTATTCTTTTCTCGGGTTTGGGTTTTTCGAGTCAGATTACTTCGGGTTTGAGTACAGATTTTTCGGGTTGGGTTTCAGGTAAAATTGACAGCCCTATGTATGGGTATGAGTGTATGCCAAAATCAATCATTTCTAAAACAGAAGTGCCCAACTTGTAACCTAAGCAAGCACAAGGACTTTTGTGTAATTAAATTATTTGAGTTTTTGTTCGTTTAATAACACAAACTATAAGTATAAGGACTGATTTGTTAAGTATGCAATTCCAAAGTCCACATCAGCAGGCATCAGTTGACGTTTGGACAAAGAGCTAGAGCATGTGGGACCTCTCAATGACTAAATTTGTGAACAATGTTGACTTTTATGTACTATCTGCTTTTATGATGACACGTGTCACAAATCTGATCGACGGTGGAGAACGAGTCTAGTCTGCAAGAATTATATCAGAGAGCGTGAGGCATTTATTTGCAAAGTGGGGCCCAGTTGAAAGAAAGAAACCGACTTGTATGATCCTGATGTGGACTTTTGGCGCTAAGAAAACAAACATTTGTCATTTAAAACAAAAATAGCAAATGTTAAATCTTTTTCTTTCCAACTATTTTTGTTCACACTTTTCAAAACATAAATACACAACAATTTCAAAGTGAAAATAATAATAATAAAAAGTTATATCATGTATCATGTAAAAAAAATTAAGCTTGTTTTAAAAATGATTTATAAGTTTATTTATTAATAATTTATTTAAAAACACACACATAGTGTAAGATTTTTGGAAGAACTTATTAAAATAATAAAATACGAAACCAACCGGGTTGACACGAGCTGAAAGCTAAGCATGTATTCTACATGAGTCGATTTGTGACTTTGGTAAGTTAGTTGAACTATATAAGCTTGGTGTTTTCTTCATATAAGACTCATAGCAATTTAACAACAAATAACCAAGTTGCATAAATCTTTTATAATAGGGGGTGTTTGGCCTAGCTTTTATTTTTTAGTTTATGCTTATATTTTTATAGTAGCTTATAGTTTATTTTCTATTATTTGATAAGTTTACTTTAAGTGTTTGGATTAGCTTATATTCTACAAGTTGATTATACTTATTAATAAGTTGTTAAATCCATCATTATTTAATTTATTTTAGTAATAAGTTGCTTCAATATTATTAATCTATCATCATTTGAAGGCAAATGAGTAATTTACCCCATTAAACAAATAAGCTAAAAAACCATCTTCAAATAAGCTTATTCAAATTAGCTTATATAAGCTTATAAACATAAGCTAAAAAAACTCAACCAAACACCAAATTAAACTTATTTTATAAAGAAAAGCTAAAAAAGCTATAAGCTTTAAGCTAGGCCAAACACCCCCTAGATAACCAATCAATATAAAAGAAAATTAATAACAACATTTTATTAGACTGGGTTATTTTGAGCTCAAACTTGACTTCGATATTTATCCAAGTCACCTAACGCGAGCTAAATCATCTCAAGTTGAGTTGCTATCAAATTTTTAGTGAGTCAAATACAAGCAAGTTATGAACCAGATATGAACTGAATAACCATAGTTTAAAGATTTAGAACATTATAGTAGTATAAATATCAATTCAACAATTCCCATAGTCCATAATATTATGCAAATTTTTTCCTCCAACTAGGTCCATCAAGTCGTATGCTTCCGAGAGTCATGGCTCAAATATACACTAATCAAGTCTGCTTTATACAAGGGTCCAACCTAAGACTAAATTTAGTTTACTTTACCTTCTTTGTGTATTTTTTATAAAATTTGAATTAAACCTATATAAATTGAAGGCGGACCGTATTTTTTCACTGGGCTCCTCTTTTTTAAATGTTCATATTTTTGACTACCAAACATTACAATTTTCAGATTAAATCAGAGCGAGAAACATAAGAATTACCACACCATCGCCAACATGAAACGACATGTACAACCAAATATTGTTTTATTTTTATATTTCTAATGGAATTTCTTGATTCATGTGTTTATCTTTTTTTATTAAAATTTCGCAAACTCATAATTAGTAAGTTTTCCTTTTCTCAAGTTTTGCTTCATGCTTATGAAAAATCAAAACAAAATAATTAAAACTCGTTAAAATTTTCACAAATTAAATGAATATTTTCCGTATCAGATCCCTTCATTACCAACCAAACATAATTTTGAATGCAATGTCTTCCGATTCCAATTCAAATTATTTAAATTCCATGAATCAAATGCTACCATAAGATAATTTTCACAAAATCCTTAAAAAAATACACGAATCCCCATAGTTTAACTCAAACCACAAACACAAAATGGATTATTGTAAACTCTAGTGTAAGATAGAATGGTTAGTAAACAACTCCATTTTCAACTATGGTTGGATATTAGCTGTCAAAAAAAAAACCATTGAGGTCATTACCTGATTTATACATTACACGCCCTGCTTGCGGTGCGCACATATAATGTATATATGTATGAACCCTTGGGTGGGCAAAAGTAAAATTGCACTAATTTTGACGTTATTTTACTAATCACGTGAAAATAACGTTAAAAGTGGCGGAAGGTTAATCAGGCATCATGTGGTGGCGTTGATAGCCGAAAGACAAGGGCACATGCACCAATCAGCCGGTGTCCCGATGATTGAGTGTTATGTGTCTTATGTCCAAGGCTTGATGCAAAACTACTATCGAGCCGAGGGTCTCACCGGAAGCAGCCTCTCTATCCCTATGGGATAGAGGTAAGGCTGTCTACATCTTACCCTCCTCAGACCCTACCATAGCATTGCTATTGGTGGGATATACTGAGTACGATGATGATGATCCATTATTCTTATTTATTCAATTAATTAATATTAATATTAATATTAATAATCTTTTTATATATAGCGACTCCGTATTCCTTACCGCCTCTCAAAAACCCCTTTCCCACTCTGCTTTACACACACTTTCACCGTCCGATCACAAATAGCATAAAATTAACATAAATCGGTTATTATTTCAGCTTAATTCGACGCATATATAAAGTATTGCGATATATACCTTCGAAGTGAATTGGTGAATGCTCGTCGGAATTTGAATAGGTAACTTCCGGTCGGTTATATTCGATTAATATTATTATTATTATGCTTTCTGTTACAATTTTGTTATTCCGTAACTGTTTGTAGAGTATTTGAATTGGGATTTGTAAATAGTAAATATGACGTGTTCGTTATATACGAACGGTTTAGAGCCTATTTGTGTTGAACGGATGATTACGTCATAAAATGCAACGACGCCGATGAACGATTCAGCGAGTTGTGCATAGTAACTTAGTGACGCCGAATAATAATAACTTTGTCTTTAGTAGCATCGGTTTTGCTATCCAAAAGGGGTAGTTGCGCAACTTGTCGTCCGCTTACCTGACTTTCTGTTGTAATTGGATCATTTTATTTGTGTTATAAAACTATTTGATAACAGTACAATTTGCTTTAAAAATAAATAAAAATAATTGGAAGTAATTTTGTTCAATTAGGGTTTTGTGTTAGTTTTTGTTTGTTAGCTAGTGTTATACCTGGCGCGTTGCGCCGGGCACGTTGGTAAAATCCGGGAGATGATTTTGTAGGTCGCGGGTGTTGAGGCGGTAAGTCGACACAAATTCGGTCGGTTTCTGTTAAGTGTGTTATGATACAGGAACTAAAAAACAAAAATAAAACAAAAGCATATAAATTTGAGGTGGATCAATTGAGTGGCGTCAGTCGGTAACTCATGCGTTGGGAAGATCTGAGAATTACCGATCCCGGAAGTTGAGGCGGTGAGTCTACGCAAATTCGGCTGATTTCCGTCACATTGGCTACAGTACCGAAACTAAAAAATGCAGTGACTATACGCAAATTCGTTCGATTTCCATTATGTTTGTCACAGTACCGGAACTAAAACCAAAAAACAAAGAAAAACAAAGGAAATTCAAGGACTAATATGGTGTCGCCAAGTGGCCCAATCGGCACTTAGCGGCACCAAAGTTTGTAATTTTTATATATAATAATCTGAAATACTGATGATGATTTAGGTTTGATGTTAGTTTTTGAGAGTTTGTAGTCAATTTAGAATTTAATGCTTCATATTTTGTGTTTATTGTATAGTTATATGTACAGTTGATATTATGATATATGTCAATATGTGTACTGATGAAATTGAAGAACATAATAGTCTTTAAAATGGACATACATACGTACTCTCTTTGAATAACAACAATGGGGCCTACACTAACATACTGTTTATTATTTAGGTATGATATCATCTATAAAATATTTATTATTTAATTCTAGTTATAGAATCTAGGGGCCCATGCTCATTTATAATAATGTCAATACATGCATCAGGTGGCTTCTTGACTGGAACTATACACTTCATTGTACTGCCCTTTTGTTGATATGTTACATCTAGCATTCATTATTATAAGTTGTTATTAGAAATATATAATTGATGTTTGATCATGAATTAGTTTGTCGCATTCTCTAATTTGATGTGGGATGACATTAAACAAATGTAGCCATTTGCATGATGTTTTCCTAATGGTAAGGTTTGTTTGTTTTCTTGCTGAATTATCAACTTAGATTACTATTGTTGTTTGCCTTATTGGAACTTGCATTATTTTTTTTATCATACTGGATTTTAAACAGTTGCTGAAACCTATAAGTTACATATAGACAAATACAATCACAAAAGAAAATGCAAATATATCTCATATATGTTAATCATCTACAAGTATGCAATACATTATGTGTTTTCTAATAATGATACCCTTGATAGTCTAAACTTGAACTCATAATCTTGACTGGGCTGCGTTTAGCCTTATGTGCAAAGCTCGAGTTTGGTTTGTAATTAATTGTAAAATCTTGGGTTTTATCTGCTTATTATTGTTGTTATATTAATTGTTAATTATGTATACATAGTTATTAATAATACTATTATTGTATATTTGAAGTTTATAGTCTCATCACAATTTTATCTACTATTAATAAATTTTCGGCTGAGCGCATTGTTGTTCACATTTTAGTTTAGTTGTTCAAATTTACTTCTAATTGTTTTTAACTCAGTTATGTTAGTTCATCTATGTTCAATCGTTTGTTTACTGTGAACTGTTAGTTTATACTGTTAACGAACAAACATAAACAAACACGAACACATTTAGTTTCTTAAGTTCGTGAACAGTTTATTCATTTTCGTTCTTGTTTCTCTCTCCCACGGTGTATGATATGCACTATCTATCGGTCCTTATGTGGTTCCCAGTTCTCTACTTAAATCGGTTCTGTATTGTGTGTGTATGACAGTTAAGTTAATACCTGCAATCTATCAAAACGAAAGGAATATAGCAAGTTGTTTAAGATGATGGATCATAAGCGAAGTCCCGTGTCTATTGAGCAGGGTGTTCTTACTTCTTTGACACCAAAGAAGCACAAGGCTGGTTTGTCCGTTAGCTCCAAGGTTTAAGACTATAACTGTATCAAGATTAATTAGTTATTAAAATTTTTTTGAATGCAACGTTTACTCTGTTTCGATTTTGTTAATAGGAAAGAAAAGAGAAGATTGGTGACAGAATAGCAGCTCTTCAGCAGCTTGTCTCACCATATGGCAAGGTAAAAAGAATCCAAACAAGAAAATATATCATCTTGATACATTACATGTTTTCGAGGGTTTTATCTGGTTTAATTCAAGTTTTTTTATTAAATTAAATTGTAGACGGATACGGCTTCAGTACTTCATGAGGCATTTGATTATATAAACTTTCTTCATGACCAGGTCAAGGTATGCAACGATTGACTATAAAATTTATATTTGAATTATTGGAAACCGTCGACGAGACAAGCAATGTTAATATTATTCTAGAAAATACTAATGGACACACACACACACATCGTTTGGTGTAAACAAACCAAGCCGCTCGCGTGCTATTTGAGATAAGCTTGCTAAAAGTCATCTTAAAAGAGCATGGGCTTATTTCAGAGCTCTTTAAATACACGAGCTCGAGCTTCACATATCGAGCTATCATACATTAAATAATAATAAAAATAATTAACTAAGATATATAATTATCAAAATACAAGCAAAAAATTATAAATAAATAAGTAATAAATAATAAACAAGCAGAGCTATAAACAAGCCGAGCTCGAGCTCTGTTAAGTTAAACTTGGGTTTGGGCTCGGCTTGGCTCATTTACATTCATATGACAACAGATTTAATTTTTTATATTTTTAAATTTTGTTTTAGGTGCTGAGTGCTCCTTACCTTCATAGCAATCCAACAGCACAATCTCAGGTGATGTTAACATATTAGTTATCAGTAATTTAAAAATTAAAACAACCCAACAAAAAGTATATAACACACTGTTTATATACTTATGAGGATTATTTATCTATTGTGGTTTTTGTAGGAATATGACTTGAAAAGCAAAGGGTTGCGTTTGGTACCGCTTTCGTATACAGTTGGAGTTGCTAGCAGCAACGGGGCAGATATATGGGCTCCAATTAAGACCAATTCCCCAAAATCATGTAAGAGTTGATGGCCATGGTGGATATATCTAAACTGCATATAAGAAAACATGTAGGATATATATAATAAACTATTTGATATATAGAGGAAGAATTCATTCTTGGAAGGTTCATAACATATATGATACGAGAAGCATGTTAAGCGATTATTTTTAATTTTTCTTTTTTAAATGGGCAAATCTGCGGCGACTAGATTTCCCGCAATTATTTGTTGCTGAAGTTATTAGGGTTGGGTATGACGGTTGTTCCAATTCTCTGTTGGATTTGTTTTTGTCAAACCCAACTCTCAACCGACTGAAACACTGGTCAAACTGCTACGGACTTTTGTTGACCCGCAACAGTTGACCAATGTGGAGTTGGGTTGACTTGTGGCGGAAGCAGTGTCAAATGGCAATTGCGACAGGTGGTTATTAGCGCAAACATAAATCAAACACATGAGCCTAATCAATGATGAACAAAGGATGTGATTTTACCCACACTGGTTGCACCGCCGGTAGCCATCGGTGCCATGGCGGTTATTGGTAGTGATGGTAGCTACAAGTCCATATCCCTTTTACTTGCATCCTCCAAGTGCATTAAACATCATAATAGCGCAAATAATAAGCCCATACGCAACCATACTGTAAGTCCTCGTGACCCAACACATACAGAACTAAATAAAAAACAGAATCAAATTTTTTGATATAAACTGAAAGAATAACATAAATACTTCACATCTTCAACACATATATAGGATAAGTTTAAGCATTGATCTTGTAGCAGCTAATTAACATTGATTTACAAGATCGTAAAATACTATGTGCATTGATTTGTCCATCATATCTTGTATTTTCTTTAAGGTAACATTTTGAGCACGTCGTGTTTCTACATAAGCGGCTTCAAAATGATTCCATATATAGAGATGGTAAATGAAACTGAACACAACCACCGAAAGTCGAAACATTTAGAATAGATATCCAGGTATGTGACCATGTATGCAATTAGTTTCAAAAGCTTTTCACATGATAAGACGGATATGTTATTGACACCAAACCAATTATCCAGAAATTCATATCTTTTTACCCAAACTAAATCAATAAACATTTTCTTCTATCCGAGATTAATCTGCTAATTAATATTTTTTTAGTTTTGACACTTTTAACTTCCTTGTGTAGTAACCCCATATAGTATAGAAATTAAAGTAGTAAGAAATGTATTTTGGAATCGCAACGGTAATTCTAACAAGAACGGGTATACCTGATACTGATAAGCAATTAATTACCCGAATGACCTAACCATACCAATAATCTACTAATACTAACTCATAACTTTTATATTTCTAATTATAAAAGAAAAGTATAAAGAAGTTAGAACTTAAGTAGGTTGAGAAAAGAGACGTGGAGATCCCATGGCATCTTTCAAGAGCTCTTGGTCAACGACTTGCACTGATTTAACTGAACCTCATGATAAATAGAAGATACAACACAAACAACTTTGTTGTTTGTGATTAAAAGAGAACTTAATTTATAGTCATTTAAGTGATTACAAATCGTCATGAAGATAGATTTGTATCGTGCTTTTTATTCCGTCTCATAAACTCATCCATGAAAGCCTGAATCACCGAAGTTTGATTACCCCTTGGATCCTCACTGAGAGCTTACCTTTTTTTAAATTTGAGACCACCGGTGGCGATAAACTCAATTGAGATTATTAAAATCTAATAAACCAAAGAAAAATAATGACTGTCAGTCATCTTTCTTAAATGGTTATGAACGAAGTATTATCGTTTCATGATTATTATTACCTCGATCAAAAACCTAATTGTAACCTTTTGACAGATTCGAAAGGGAAATTTGGACGTGACGTTAAAAGGCACCCGGGGTAATCTTGATCATAACCTTTGATATTCATGAGCATATAATACATAAGACATAACATGCTTTCATTTACTTAAAACATTAACATTCTAGACCCAATGTAGTTAAGTAGAACTCATGTATCAACTTATTCAAACCAAGTAAACACAACATATCAAGTCTTGATTCAACACTAGTACGTCGAAATGCTCTAATAAGTGATGAACGATTGGTGCCATTGGTGCCATGGCGGTTCCCATTGGTGCCATGGGATAATCGTAGTAACCCTTTCGACCAAACACCTTCTTCTTAGCAGTCATTGGTGCCATGGCGGTTCCCAGTTGATTCTTCGCAATGCAACATGACGTTACACGGCCTTGACAACATGCAATGGCTTCCACCTCCACTGTTGCCATTCCCAAAAACAAAAGCATAAAGCCAATTATAACCGCCACGATTCGCTTATTATCACCACCCATATTGGATCTTCTTCTTGATTTTTAGTATTTGGAATGGAACCTAGTTTGTGTTTTTGTATATACATAATCCACATCTTTATATACATATATACATGCATACGTATATAGGATAAATTTAAGCATCGATTTACAAGATTGTAAAATACTATGTGCATTGATTTATCCATAATATTTCAAGGTAATTAACATTTTGTATATGTCGTGATTCTACTTAAGCGGCTTAAGGATGATTCCACATACCAATCACAGACGTTTGTTTGTATTCAGGTGCATGTATGAGATGAGTTTTAAAAAATTTCACGATTATATGACGAGTATAGTATTAGGTGAAACCTGACCCAATTATCAGAATACTTTAAATCCCTTTAACCACACTATATCCGTAAACATTTTTTTTAGAATAGATTAATCTCCTAATTCAATTATTATTTAGTTTTGACATTTCTAATTTCTTTGGGTAGAAAAATTATATAAAAATAAAAGTAGTAAGAAATGTATTTTGCAATCTCAACATGTAATTTTAGAAATTTTTTCAGAATGAAAAAAAAAATGTACAAAGAAACGGTTTCTAAAAAATAGAAAGAAAGGTTTAGGTTTTTAGATGATCAGTCATTTGAAATGGCGAAACACGCCAAGTTTCAAAAATTGGTAGTCAAAAAACATATAAAATGCGTACATTACAACTTTGTATTCAGTATTAGTTAGTCATTGAACGATCTAGCCCCCATAGTAGGGTGTGACACATTACACATAAAATTAATTTATATTATCGGGTGCTACATACAAGTGTCGCAATCAAATTTGTCGCAATCCTTCGATGTTATTGACGTTAACATCGAGAGCAGGCAACTTGAAGTCAATTTCAATATCTTTGAACACCTTTATCATCTCTAAAATCAAATCGCTTCTCCTTTTCCAACGTTGTGACATATGGTGATGGTTTACCACATGTTTAGGCCACAATACCATCTTTAGCGTATTCATATCCTCTACGCCTTTAACAACTACGGTTGGATCACCGAACCAATAATCACCCTTGTTGCTAACATATCTAAAAGTAGATAATATATCATTGACTGTTAAATACGATTATAAAAATGAAGATAAGTTTTGTAGTTTGTTTACTTACTCTTTCATCAGTTTTCTCATTTCGTCAATCTTATCCCGCGGTGTAGAGATGCTGATGGAAAATTCGATCTCATCTTCCATTGCGGGGCTACGACTCAAGTTACCAATCGATTTGGTAGCTAACACGTTGTTTGGGTACATAACTTTCTGGTTGTCTGCTCTCATGAAGACTGTGGTAAGCATATTCATCTGATCCACTATCATCTAAAACCAACAAAGACAAGATGGACATGCGATTAATGAGTTAAAACATACTTTGTGTTAAAACAGTTGACCTTTCTAACCTAGAGAAAACAAGCATTCTTGGCTTTAATAAAACACACATTTTATTCATTTCTTTAAATAAATAAATAATCTTAGTTATGATCACATAAATATTAATATTAATGTCATACCAGTATAAATATTTGAATAAAACACTTTTAAAGGTTGCATGCTCAAAAAATAAATAGTGTCCGTCTTTCAACTTGGATGACGTGTTACTTCTTAACTTTACTTTTTAATTAGCTCATTCGAGACAAAATAAACATGTTCATAAGTAAATTAGTGAAAAGATTTAAATTTAAATTATATTTTGGTTAAATGTTTACCTGCTTATCGTCGATTTCACAACGATCACCAACATCAAACGGATGCATCACAAACAAGAAAATGACGGCCTCGAACGTTGACTTGCATGTGTCACCGAACACGAACACGACCAAAAGCAGTTGTGAACTTAAGAATATAAAGAAATGTGTAGTTGCCACTTTTAGTATAAGAAGCCAAATCACAATTATTAAGATCCCGACAACTATGTTCAACATCTGATGTAGTTTGCTTACAACTGTCTTTGTGTCGTTGAGTGATAGTGCAAGCGCTTTGCGCTCTAGGAATACATTAACCTAAATGATAAAAGTAATATATTTTAAACAAACCAATAAACCAAATATTTTTCAACCAGACCCTCTTCACTTATGAAGTTATGAATGGGTCGATACATGTTATTGTTAATCCCTAACGAGTCAAATTGGATAAGCGCCTAAAATAACATAACTTTTAATAGCTTTAGATAAACACGAATAACGTACCACCCATATTTTGAGAGCTCCCCTGTTGAGTCCTTTTGATTCACATTCTCCACAAAAAAGCCGCATTGCTTTCAAAGCTTCAACTTCTCTCATAAAACACATCAAATCCTCTAAATAAATGCGCCTGCCCAAGCAAATTACAAAAATGGTGAAGAGATCGAGTATAATACTATAAGTTATGGTATCTAGATGTGAAGCTTGGGCCTAAGCACGCTTATTAAATGAAGTTCAATACGGGCTCAAGTAGTATTTACGAGTGGCTCACGAGCAACACGGCTCAATTACAAAATATTGAATCTAGTTAACTGAAAAAACCTTTAAAGCTTTAGGGCTGTCACTTTTACTCGAAATCCGAAACCCAACCCGAAAAAACCCGTACCCGAACCCGAACTAACCCAAACCCGATAAAACACTAACCTGAACCCGAACCCGAACCGAAGTAATTCGGGTTGGTTTTTGGGTTTGATTTATAAGTTTCAGGTCAACCCGAATAAACTTATAGTTTTGAAATTAAATATATGTTTAGGTATAGTAGACTTAGTCTTAGCCACTAAAGTTATCAAAATCTGACCGTAATCGATTGTTGTCATTCCAACTATTATGGATCGATTGTTTATTGTTAATTATGTTTCTCGTTTATTACTAATAGCAACCGTAATCGAACAACCAAATCACGTCCGATTGGTGAAGATTATGGTTCGAGTTAGTTACTTAGTTTTATTCTTCTTTTTAATTGTTTATCAAGTTATGTTGGTTTATTAATTGATTATTTGCGTTACGAGCAAAGAAGAATATGTTGTTTTTTTAATATTGAAGTTTTTTTTAAATTTTTTTGTTTTTTGCTTTGTATTCTAGAATACTTAAAATCCGAATAAATTCAAAAAACCCATGAGATTTGGGTTGAGTTTCGGGTAAGATCTAAAACTTTGAAACCCGAAGAACCGACCCGAAAAAACCTGAAACCCGAAAAACGAGAAGAACACCCCTGAAGCTATATAAGAGATTTTGTTATGCGATTAACTAACTTGAAGGGTAGCTAACACATTGTTCGGGTGTTATGCGATGAACACCCTAACATTAAGCAAAGACCAAGAACTTACGTGGACCCTGGCTTAGCAACATTATTGAATATCCTCTTGGCTGCAATTTTAGCCTGCTTCTCGTTCGTAATTTGCAGAGCGAACTCATCCTCATCGGCCCCAATCGCACCCTCATCTAACGTTGACAACACACCCGTATGAACAATACTCATCAGTCGTTTCATATTCCAAGCAGATACATTCTTCTAATTCAACCGATGCAAATGATCAATAGTAATCCCCTCAAGAAACCTCCCGCTTTTCTTCCCATTCTGATATTCTGCTTCCTCGTGTAGTACTTTTTGTTGAATCTTGATCAAGGGTGGCCCAGATAACGACTCAATCACATACTGGTTGAACAAAGATTCTTGGATCCGATCAAAAAACGTGCTCACGTGGAACGAAGAGGCGAGTACTTTAACCAACAAGGTTTTCAGTAACCAAACAATCGTACCAACCAAAAAACAAATCCAGACCTTATTGATATACGGTAAAACATGTCGCCCGACTCTACTCAAACGTTCCACTTTTTTATCGAATATGAATTGCCAAGCGATTAAAACCAACGTTAACCACACACAGTTTTGAACCGCATTTCGCAACCCATAGACAAAATAAAGCACTCGTTTCGTAACACAAAGTTTCGCTCTATGAGTATTACGATAACGCGTATCCCCCAAGCGGATACCAATCTTCCGCATACTAAAACGAGTAACATAACCCCCCATTTCCATAACACGAGGTCAAACAATTGTTTATGTTTTAGAACCGGAAGGGTGAGTGTGCAGGTTGACGCGGTTAGAAAAAAGATGAAACTAAAGAGCTGAAGTAATGTCCATTTGCTAAACCTGAATTGTTTGTATTCATCGGGCAAATCATCGACAACAAACTGATCATCATATTCATCTATTTCGCCTTTCTTTACAACTCCAGATTTCTTTGACCGGTGTAGTACTTCTGCAAAGTTTCTGTGGCTCTTCGTACTACACTTCTCAATGTCTCCTAGTGTTCTTTTGTCGAAAACCGGAGGACGCGACATGGTGTTGCTGGAACTGAGCTGCAACTGTGCACATGCATTAATAAAAGTAAAACCTTACCAACAAAAGATTGCATGGACGTACGGATCAACCTTTTTATGTCTTTGTTTCGTGACTCATGTGAAACAAAGTGTAGATGTGTGATACCCGTTTACCCACATGCATTGTATCCGTAAACACTTTCCTTCTTCTTTTTTTTTTTAGATTAATCTACTAATTCAATCATTATTAGTTTCGACATTTCTAATTTCTTTGGGTAGAAAAATTTTATAGAAATTAAAGTAGTAAGAAATGTATTTTGCAAACTCAACATAATTTTATAATTTTTTTTAGAATGGAAAAGAAAATGTTTAGACAAAGGGTTAATAAAAAAGAGAGAAAGTTTTAGGTGATTTGTCACTTGAAATGGCGAAACACATCAAGTTTTAGAAAGTGGTAGCTAGCTTTAGTTAGGTGTAGGAATGAGCAAAATCGGTACTGGTACCGGTACCGAAATCGGTACCAAAGTTTTGAGTTTCGGTACTGGTATGGGACCGGTACTGGTACGGTACGAGACCGGCATTTCCCCGAATTTTTACCTTCAATTCCGGCCCCATACCAAAACCAAATCAAATATTTCGATACCAGTACCAATAATTCGCGATTTTTGGGACCGGGACCGGTACGGTCCCGATCTCATCGCTAGTTAGGTGAGCTGACATGTAAACAAGTGTTTCGCCATGTCAAATGGCAAAACTGATGCATTTAGCTTGTGATCGCCATTTCAGATAAGTAGACATTTATAGAAAGAATTTGGACAACAAATTTAATTGCACGAATTAGTTGGCATAAAACAAAGATGGCAGGCGACAAAAACTAGTCGCCCACCCCTAAGACCATGTGTAGTGGGCGTGGGTTGGGGCGAGGAAGGGCGCAAACACCGCCCCCCAGGCGATATTTGGGCGATTTGGGGCGGGGGCGGGGTTTACTTGTCGCCTGGAAGAAGAAGAAGAAGAAGTTTATTATTATTATATTATATATTATTATATTACTATTGTATATATATGTTTATGTATATGTGTTGTTTGATATATATATATATATATGTATATATGTTGTGTGTGTGTATATTGTATATGCAAAATGAATCCTAGAAACAACCCGAACCAACCGAACCACCCATTCCATCCTTTCAGTCAACACCATGGTTCGCAAAACCAACCGAACGTGAACTTTCAATGGAACCCGATGAACCTAAACCAACCGAGCTATCCGTTTCAATTTCCCGACCCGAACCTAAACATGTACGCCAACCGAGCTATATGTTTTTTTTATATTTTTAGTTATGTATTTTTTTTGTATTTCTTTTTAATTTTAATGCATTTTTATTTAATTATTTGAAGAAATTGGTTTTTATTTGATTAGTTTAATTATAAAAAAATAATAATAAAAAAAGATACTGTGGGCCTAACTTGTAGCCCCTACACCATTACACCCCAAAAATAAATTCGCCCCATTTGCTGACTGGACGCCACGTGTCACAATTCGCCCCCATTTGTAGCCCCTCCACTACACATAGCCTAATCCCCCCTTTTGTCCCCATGTTACTCGCCTACTACACCTGGTCTTATATATATATGATCAAGAAAAATAAAAATTAATCATAGATCTTACACCGGGTACCTAACTTTACAAATTAGATAAACACCTGATAAATCATCTAAAATCTCCTAATAGCAGACTTTTTGGTAAGAAAGCAACATAATGATGTCATAAGCATTTCATTGAACACCACCTTGTAAGCACACTTAGAACTGCATCCATTTATGTCATTATAGTTCCAAATATATACAAAGAAATTCAGTTTATGAAGAGTACCTTTTCATTAGACGACAACAATTAATATAAGCATGACTTTCTCTCTGTTTGTTTGTTGATTAGGGTGAAATATATGTTTGCTTTGCTGGTCCTCGGTGGGTGAGATTAGTCCGGTTGTGGTCCGATTATGGTCATCGTGGAACTGTGGAAGCTGTATTATTATTGTGTAAAAACTGTGGTGGCAAAGTCCTATTTGTAGTGAAAGAACTTAATTAGGAGGAAAAGGATATGTAAAATTTTAGGGGGAAAGTAAATATATTAGAGGGAAATATTTGGGGGTCTAACATTTTCATTGGGGGCTCAAGTCATCCATAGCCTATTGTCACGTATCAAATATTTAAAGATTGAGATGCTTAACTCGTCCCGGACTTTATTGAGCACGGCCTCAACGGGAAAGAAGGCGTACATGCCTAGTCATGCTTGCACGACGAACGCATCGTTGGTTGAGAGCTGTTACCGCTCGCCTGATGAGTCCAGGGCAGGACGAAACCAGCAAGCCCTAATTATGAGCGGACCGATTGGCTGGCATTCGGGCGCCACACGAAGTCTGGGAGGATAGCTCCGTGACCTTATGCTATTATATATATGGATAAAAAAGCAAATGCTAGTGTCACAAAAGGTTTTTTTTAAACAAATATTTTGGCATTTTATATAGTTACTTCAAAAGATTATATAGTCTATTTATTTGGTTCAATGGCTTTGATCAACTATCTCAACTCTCTCTTTTCATGTTTGCCGTTGTCTAAGTTCAACTCTCCAGATTCAAGATAACAACTTAACTTTTTTTATCCCCTATTAGACTCTATATTATGCCCTTAGATCTACCGCCAGAGATGACATTGAAAACAACCATACTTTCAGGCGCGTTGAAGAGCATCCGAAAGAAAGAGAATCACAAGAGAGATCTGACTGCAAGGGTGCTATTATTTGGGTTCTTGTGTCAACTTTTGAGCTATTTCCTTTTACTTTTAGCGATAATTTTAAAGCTTAAATACTTAGATTTTTAAAAAACTTTCATGAAGCTTTAATATAGTATTTAATTCTTGCGGGGAAGAACTGATAGCGTACATTGTGAAAGTAGATAATGAGGTTTTTGTTTTATTAATGAAATTTTATATTCAACCCTTTATCTTTTTGTAAATATATACCAACCCTTTAGGTTAATTTAAAAATCCAATTTTGAAAAAAAAAATCAGTTTTAGCATATTCAATTTAAAACAAAAAACCACCCAGCTATTAAAAATCCAATTTAAAAGAAAAATTCATCGCGTTTATAATGTAACTAGTATTTGGAACCCCGCGGGGATGGTCGGCCGATATAAGTCAAATTTAATAACTCGAATCATGCCTATGAAGCTACATATTTTCTTTTGGCTTTATGTAGGTCACCACAAAACCATTGTAAATGCATAGAAACTTTAAAAAAATAATACCACTTGACACATGAAAGTTCCTCGTCTTAGATTTAAAAACTTTGTAGAATACCGAACATTATGAGAAACTGAAGACACTAAAACACATAATAAAACACACACACATTTAGTTGACATACCATCCAAACTAATAACACTTATACAATAACAAATAAGATGAAGATACATATTTATTATCACAAACAGGTAATGGCATGCATGTTTAAAGAACCCATTTATAAAACTTTAAAACAAAAATTCTAGAAAAACAATAACATGACTAAATCATGCCCACGTTTATCAACAGAACCATAGAAACCAACAAACAAACCCAAAATCTAAAAGACCACTAACAACTAATTGTTTAAAAAGAGGAACACTCAAATGAGAAGAATATAAATGAAAAATCATATCTACTTGCTGAGAAAAATATCAACCTGAACACACAAATGGCACAATGCAAACAATCACTATCGTGTACGTCTGCAAGACCACCGCCAACCCCAAACCAGCACCACCAATGGTCTGAAAATCGAATATTATGGGATGTATCAGAGAGCGATTGAGGAAAGGCGACGGGTGTGTGTGAGAGGGCGCAAGCGGTGGGAACACACATCGATCCGCCACGCCATGAACAATCACAGTCACCATCGTCTAGCGATGTCGCCTAGAGTTCCTAAATGGAGCCAACACAACAAAATTGTCCATCCTCATAAACAATCATCGTGCTTCGTCGCCTGGGGTGAACCTGGCAACAACACAACAGTTAAATCCACCACTGATGAGATCACAGAGACACCTTCGTTGTCGCCATAGACGACCGGTAATGGTCATTCGTCGGATGAAACCACTGCCAGGAACCGCCGGCAAACAATCCCTCTCTCTGCTAGAATCACCATCTCTGTGTTATAACATTACGATTTGCCGGTGGATTACAAAGATCTAACATAGAGAAAGAGAGGGAAACCCTTACGTGATATGAGGGTCAACTGTATTCTAAAAATAGACACGTAGAAGACCAAGGACACCTGGCAGATAACCTCAATGACGTAAGATAGGTACAAACATCAAAAGCAGATAGTACAAAAGACACTGCACAACTTCAGCCATAAATATAAATTCTATGTGTTTTATATTTTTTTATTTTAGTTTACTAAAATAATTAAGTATTCTATGTGTTTTTTTTTTTGTTTTTTTGTTTTAGTTTACTTTTGTTTCAGATATTATTTACTTATACTAATTTATTAATAATTTCAATACATTTTAATAAATAATTAAGTATTTAAATATAAACAAAAAATGGGTGATGGTATGGAAAATGTAAGCATGTTTGTATGGTTGGAAGGGAAATGAAGGGTTCTTAAGTATATGTATACGGACTTGTTAATGATTTTGTAAAATAAACGAAACATAAACGGCGTATACGTACGTGAACGACAGACATGAACTTACATGATATATGAACTAAAGATAAGTAATTAATTAATAATTAAAGGTAACGTTTAAAACGAAGATATGAATTGATTATATAATTAAATTTCAATTTTCTGATTAGGTTATTAGCAATGTTTTCATAAGCGGACCGGACACCGAACCGGATGGCCTACCGGTTCAACCGGTCGGACCTGCCGAACAAATTTGGTCAAAAAATGACGGATCAACTTTAAAAAAATGATTTTTTTTCAAAAAAAAAATATTTTTTTTCTTAGAAAACCGGTTCAACCGGCTGAACCGGTTCGGACCGGCCGGTTCCCTGTCAGCCGAGCGTACTATGTAACCGGACCGGTCGGTGTACCGAATCCCGGTCAGACCGGTTCGACCGGCCGGTCCAGTCCGGTTTCAACAACATTGGTTTTTAGTAAAGACTTATTAATAAAAATAAAATTGAAGCTTAACACCAGCAAGGGGCTCAGCCCCTTGGACCCCTCTAGGGGTTGCCGCCCCTATAACCCCGCTGCTAGTGGCGCTGCCCCCGGACCCCTCTAGCTAGGAGTTACAATAACTTAGAAGCATAGTATAGCTAGAGCCTAGAAGTAGTTAATTGATACTATGATTAATACACAGTTAGCCGTGCACAACTCAAGAAGGGTATATATAACAGTAAATTCAGAAAGGAATAGCTTACAAGTAAGTTTTTAGCCCCATTTCCTTGTTATGTTTCGGGCATGTGTACATACTCGATGTGATAGTTAATACACTTACCATAAGTGGTAAGTGTATGCCATATATATGATTTATGTGATGTTATTTGAGGTTATGAAAGAATGCTTGTCCGTCGAAATACCAATTTTTTGTTAAAGCAGTTATAGTTATAACTAGTTTAATCTCATAGTTGTAATACCACATAAGGAGTGTTAAATATAGTTATAACTAGTTTAATCTCATGGATTATTTGTTTTTAACTTGCAAGTGCACTATAATATAGGAGGTTTATTTAGGTTTTGTTACATGTATATATATTTTGAGGGTTTTTCTCCATCTAATTACCAATTTTTTGGCAATTTTTGGCAATCGCTTTTACATCCTCATATAATTGTGTTTCTTAAAATTTCAAGTTGATTTCCCTCAAAACCATGCTCCTAAAAATGACCAAGCCGAGTTCAAGCTCAAGGAAGCTCACTCGTATAAAACCTTGAGGTTATTTATCAACTCACTGGCTTAATTAAGTATTGTGCCAACTTCGAGTTCAAGGTAGCTTGTTCGTCAAAAAACTTGAGTTAATTTGGCCGAAGTTACACCTTGACCTAATAGTCTTAGCATAATGTAAAACTTATAGAGAACAATTTATTCGTTTACGTTTCGCAACTATGTATTCAATACTAGTTTGTCATTGAACTATCCGGCCCCCATAGCAGGGTGTGACATATTACACATATAAAATTTATTTATATTATCAGGTGCTACGTATAACCATATATCAACAAGTGCCACAATCAAAATTGTCACACTCCTTCGATGTTATTGATGTTAACATTGAGAGCGGGCAACTTGAAGTCAATTTCAAGATCTTTGAACACCTTTATCATCTCTAAAATCAAATCGCTTCTCCTTTTCCAACGTTGTGACATATGGTGATGGTTTACCACATGTTTAGGCCATAACACCATCTTTAGCGTATTCATATCCTCTACGCCTTTAACAACTACGGTTGGATCATTGAACCAGTAATCACCCTTGCTGCTAACATATCTAAAAGTAGATAATATATCACTCATTGTTAAATACGATTATAAAAAATTAGGATTGAAATTATAACACGATATAAGTTTTGTAGTTTGTCTACTTACTCTTTCATCTTTTTTCTCATTTCGTCAATCTTATCCCGCGGTGTAGAGATGTTGATGGAAAATTCGATCTCATCTCCCATTGCGGGGCTACGACTCAAGTTACCAATCGATTTAGTAGCTAACACGCTATTTGGGTACATATCCTTTTGGTTGTCTGCTCTCATGAAGACCGTGGTTAGCATATTCATCTTATCCACTATCATCTAAAACCAACAAAGACAAGATAGACATGCAATTAATGAGATAAAACATTCTTGTGTTAAAATAGTTGACCTTTCTAACATAGAGAAAACAAGCATACGTGGCTTTAATAAAAACACACATATTATTCATTTCTTTAAATAAATAAATAAACTTAGTTGTGATCACATAAATATTAATATCAATGTCATATCAGTATAAATATTTGAATAAAGAACTCTTGAAAGTTGTATGCTAAAAAAAATAACTTAGTCTGTTACTTCTTAACTTTGCTTTTGAATTAGCTTATTTGAGACAAAATAAACATGTTCATGAATAAATGCCTCCATAGATTTAAATTTAAATTATATTTTGGTTAAATGTTTACCTGCTTATCGTCGATTTCACAACGATCACCGACATCAAAAGGATGCATCACGAACAAGAAAATGATGGCCTCGAATGTTGACTTGCATGTGTTACCGAACACAAACACGACCAAAAGAAGCTGTGAACTTAAGAATATAAAGAAATGTGTAGTTGCCACTTTCATTATAAGAAGCCAAATCACAATTATTAAGATCCCGACAACTATGTTCAACATCTGATGGAGTTTGTTTACAGCTGTCTTTGTGTCGTTGAGTGATAGTGCAAGCGCTTTGCGTTCTAAGAATACATTAACCTAAATGGAAAAAATATATATATATTTTAAACAAATCAATAAAGTGAATATTTTTCAATTGGACCCTATTCACTTGTGAATTTATGAACGGGTCGATTCAGGTTATTGTTAATCCCTAACGAGTCAAATTGGATAAGCCTAAAATAACATAATGATGTGCTATGAAATACACATATTTTCGTATTTGTTTTTTCAAGCTTTTCGGCGTGTTTTAGCATTTGTTTGTCCGTTTTTTATGGTGTTTACATGTTTATGTTTGATGTAGGATTATGGGTGATGAGAGCATGGAAAACAAGTCTTAAAGTGAAGGATATCGTTCACCTGAGGATTGAATCGACGACGATGCGCGTAAACGAGTTTTAACGAGTAAAATAAGCAAAAAGCGAAGAATCGAACGTCCATGGACCTGGCCGCGCTACGCGATCAGGTCAACCCCTCTACTCGCGCAACGAAGCGCCCTAGGGGTGTCCCATATCACAAAAATCAGCCAGCCACGACTAATTTTTCATATATGGGCCTTGTGGGTTTGGGTTTTGACTTATTTTGACTTGTTTATCAAGTCTTCCAGTAAAGGATATCGTTCACCCGAGGATCAAATCGAAGACGATGCGCGTAAACGAGTTTTAACGAGTAAAATAAGCGAAAAACGAAGAATCGGACGTCTAAGGACCTGAACGCGACCAGGTCAACCCCTCTACTCGCGCGACGAAGCGCCCTAGGGGTGTCCCATATCACAAAAATCAGCTAGCCACGACTAATTTGTCATATGTGGGCCTTGTGGGTTTGGGTTTTGACTTATTTTGACTTGTTTGTCAAGTATAGTGATCTATATATAGAGTATAAACCCTATGAACGAAAATATACTTCATCTCAACCATCTCATATCTGTTCTAGGGGAGAAACCAAGAAGGAGGAGCTTACGGTTCTATCTTTTATCCTTTGGTTGTCGGTTTTGCTTGTTTTAACGTTTGTGAGTTCGTTTTTGGTTTTTAATCATTCAAATCTTTTGTAATCCGATTTATATGAACATGCTTATCACATATATATATATATATATATATATATTTGCTACTGTTCATTGATTATGATTGGCTAGATTGGTTAGAATCACCTAGGTTTGATGTTTTAACGGTTTAAATTAACTAGTTTATGGTGCTTAACAAGTGGTTGATTGTTTATCTATTGTAAAGTTCATATTTTGTGATATTATTTCGTGTATACCCGCTGCCCTAGATGTGTTTTAGGTTGCATGTGCCCCGTGTGATTAATTATTGCATGAATTAGTTTCGTGTAGTTGTTAATTACATAGTTCGGTTAATATTTTGTGTGTTGATTGAGTTTGGTAGACGTCACCATTAGGGTTTATGTTCCTTAAGGCATTCAAGTCAGTGAGTTCACCACCTTTGAGTTGGACCAAGACCTTAGGTGTCGGCTTATCTTGCTAGTTAGTTGATCGGGGGTAGTCGTTGCGAGACTAGGTGCAGTTTTCCCATTGTCGGCTAAGTTAAGTTTTTAAGTTGAGTATTTTGTCCTTAGTATTGAATTACCCCTATTCTCAAAGGTTTGTAATATTTCGAGCCTTAGTGAGGTCTGTAACTTAGACATGGAGCAAGTGATGAGTTATTAGGGTACGTAGATTAAACCATGAATTAAAAGCTATCTAGACGTTGTTAGGGTTTTCTGGTAAAACCGGCCAAAGGGACCTAGTGCCTTGGCCTCACCTATGTTAGCCCATCTTTAGAACCCTGGTTTCAACCACATGTTAAAACATGTGTCATCTTACGACCGTTATTATCGTTAGGTTTCACCGTTAGTTAAGTTAAATTAGTTAAGTTAGTGTTAAATAATTAAAATAATAAATATATTATTTAGGTAGGTCTTAGATTAGGGTTAATTATCTTAGCCGTTCTCACGTGTCTTTGTGTTCGACATCCGGACTTCCATTAGACTGTGCTGTCGCGATCGGTACACTTGCCATTTGTGGAAAGTTTAGTTAGTATTGTTTGGTTTTATTAATTTAAAGATTTGTGTGAATTACGTGTTTAAATTGTGCATTATTTATATATAGCTTTTCGCACATCACATAACTTTTAATAGCTTTAGATAAACACGAACAACGTACCACCCAGATTTTGAGAGCTCCCTTGCCGAGTCCTTTTGTTTCACATTCTCCATCAAAATGCCGCATTGCTTTCAAAGCTTCATCCTCTCTCAAAAAACACATCAAATCCTCTAAATAAATGCGCCTGTTCAAGCAAATTATAAAAATGGTGAAGAGATCATTAACATGAGTATAAGACTAGGTTATGGTATCTAGATGTGAAGCTTGGGCCTAATTCGTTTATTAAATGAAGTCCAATACGGACTCAATCGTTATTTACAAGTGGCTCACGAGCAGCTCAACTCAGTTACAAAATATTGAATCTAGTTAACCGAACCGATGAACACCCTAACATTAAACAAAGACCAAGAATGTACTTAAAAGGACCCTTGCCTAGCAACATTGTTGAATATCCTCTTGGCTGCAATCTTAGCCTGCTTCTCGTTCGTAATTTGCAGAGCGGACTCATCCTCATCGGCCCAATCGCACCAACATCTAAAGTTGACAACACACCCGTACGAACAATATTCATCAGCCGTTTCATATTCCAAGCGGATACATTCTTCTGATTCAACCGATGCAAATGATCAATAGTAATCCCCTCAAGAAACCTCCCGCTTTTCTTCCCATTCCGATCTTCTGCCTCCTCGTGTAATACTTGTTGAATTTTAATCAAGGGTGGACCGGATAACGACTCAATCACATACTGGTTGAACAACGATTCTTGAATCCGATCAAAAAACGTGCTCACATGGAACGAAGAGGCGAGCACTTTAACCAGCAATGTTTTCAGTAACCAAACAATCGTACCAACCAAAAAACAAATCCAGACCTTATTGATATACGGTAAAACATGTCGCCCGACTCTACTCAAGCGTTCCACTTTTTTATCGAATATGAATTGCCAAGCGATTAAAACCAGCGTTAACCACACACAGTTTTGAACCGCCTTTCGCAACCCATAGACAAAATAAAGCACTCGCTTTCGTAACACAAAGTTTCTCTCTATCATTATCACGATAACGCGTATCCCCCAAGCGGATACCAGCCTTCCGCATACTAAAACAAGGAACATAACCCCCCATTTCCATAACACGAGGTCAAACAATTGTTTATGTTTAAGAAACGGAAGTGTGAGTGTGCACGTTAACGCGGTTAGAATAAAGATGAAACTAAAGAGCTGAAGTAGTGTCCATTTGCTAAACCTGAATTGTTTGTATTCATCGGGTAAATCATCGACAACAAACTGATCATCACATTCGTCTATTTCACCTTTCGTTACAGCTCCAGATTTCCTTGACCGGTCGTAGTTTTCGTGGGTCTTCGTACTACAATTCTCAATGTCTGGTAGTGTTCGTTTGTCGAAAACCGGAGACGGAGAACGCGGCATGGTGGTGGTACTGGAACTGAGAGGAATCGATCGGTTAGTGCGTAGTATTAATCGGAAGTGCGTATATAGTGGTGTTGTGGTGCGTCAATGTGTGGTTGGTTTGGTGGTCATAAATCAAATCAAAGCTACCACTTAATAAAGTAGTAACAAGGTATATGGACATGTTTTTTTTCCGAGGTGATCGAAACACCTTCAAATCAAAATTTAAAAGTCAAAAAAGTTTAAATTTTGAAATGTGACATGCAATATTCCTCGAATGTTCACATAGGTGTCACTAATATGCACGTGGTACTGTCGTAAGACCACTTTTTGTTCTAAATTATTGTATTATACTATTAACTGTTGAAATTAAATGAGGGACAAATTTCCACAACAGTTCATTTTCAGTGAGAGAGATTAATGTCCCTGCCGACGAGTTAGTAACTTAGTAGGCACGGGTTCAGGCCAAGCGTCTTTCTCTAATTGGTTTACTAACACGTCGTCGGGAAATCCTAATGTTTCGCCAACGGCGAGATAGTTTATGGACAGAGTTGGAAACAAGAAACTGAAGGACATTTTTGAAATCTCTCTCTATACGTGACTAATTTGAGAATTTAAAATTAACCTACTAAATATACAAATAACTAGACTAATCACAATTTTGATTTAGTGTAATTATGATTTATGAGATAAAAAATAGAGAGAACTGTCATGTCCGTCCATGTGGTTTGATCACTTTTGTCATTTTCGTTCAAAAGAATTATTTATCGTCATTTTCGACTAAAAGAATTATTCTAGAAAGTTATGTTCTTGTGGTTTCATTTTCTTGCCATTTTAGTCCAAATCACTAACTCCTTTAGTTTTATTCTATTAAGTTAGCGTGAGATGACAAAATACTCTTTAAAATAAATAGAGTAAACTGTCGTTTATGTCTTTGTGGTTTGCTTATCATTGCCATTTTCGTCCAAACAATTTTTTTAGCCATTTTCGTCCAAACAGTTTTGGAAACCATGTGGACGGGAATGGCAAAACAATTTTTTTTTTACAGAAATGGCCAAGGTAAGCAAGCAAACCACAAGGGCATAAATGGCAGTTTACTCTAGTTAATTAAGAAACCATCCGATGTTATGAAAACTATTAATTTCAACAACCATCTGACTATACTAATAAAAGAAAATAATGAGGATGATGTGGCAATCCCACATTCATTCTAGGCATAATCTCTCTTCTCATTCATTTTACCTATCTATGCGTTATGGAGCAAAACCATATTAACAAATCTAACTATACTAATAAAAGAAAATAATGAAGATGATGTGGCAATCTCACATTCATTGTAGGCATAATCTCTCTTCTCATTCATCTTACATATCTATGGGTTATGGAGCAAAACCATATTAACAAATGGGTTATAATTTTCTTTCTAATTCTCTAATTTATAATCTCATTCATTTTAACTATCCATTGGTCATGGGCCAAAATAATTTTGACAAATGGGTTATAATTTCATTTTAATTATCTAATTTATCATCTTATTTATCATGCATATCCATGGGTTATGAGACAAAACAGTTTTGAGAAATGGGTTATAATTTCTCTTTTAATTCTCTAATCTCTCATCTCATTTATCATAATTATCCACGGGTAATTGGTCAAAACAATTTTTGCAAATGTTGTATATAAAAAATCAAATTTGTAAATTTGAGATTTTAATTTCTTATTGTTTATACTATATATATTTTATCTTCTTTTTACCTATAATTCTGTTTATTTCTTTTAGATAATGGATATTTTTATTTTTATTATTTGACAAATCCCGTGCAATACACAGATTCAAAAGCTAGTATCCTATATATGATTTCTTTCGAGAACTATTTGAGTTAAAATGTTTTCTTTAGTCTAGTCACGTATCGTAATATTAAAAGATATTTTTTTAATTGAGAATTTAAAAAAAACTGCTTAAAAACAAATTTAGTTTTTATATATTAAAAAAAAAGTTGTCAGAGATTTTTTTTAGATTGTTTATTTTTACTAAAAGCATAAAATAAAGAATTTACGAAAACTCACAAAAATAAAATCGTGATATGCCCAAAGAGATATCAATACATTGACCAAAGAATGAAAACGAGTACCACTACCGGTTTGGATAATACTGAAACATTTACCGAATTCAGGGGCGGCCTAAGAGGTGTGCAGGGCACCTTTTTCGGGGGCACAAATTATATAGGGCTATTTTAGACATTTTCTACACATAAATTTCCGGCAGGTGGGATTGCTGCAGCGATGAACACTTAGGAGGGAAGACATGAAAGAGAAGACTATTTTATGGTCTTGGATCGATATAGAGTTATTTTAGACATTTTCTTAAAAACCTTGTTCAATCATTTTTTCTTTTTTTTTAATCTTTTTTATGTCTTTTCAGTTGATTTTTTCATAATTAAAGTAACAAAATATCATAAATTGGTTGTGGCTCAATGGTAGAAAACTCATTTTACTAGTAAAAGGTATGAGGTTCAAACCTCATTATCACCAATTTATATGGGAGATATGAGGGATGACCCTGGCTTGCCAGGGTTCGAGTCCTGATCTCACCCGGTTTTACCGGCCCCTCGCTGTCGTGCCGTTTGGCGGGCGTGGAGGTTGGGTTTTATCCGGGAAATCCCTCAATAGGTGGACCGCTAGGGGTTCCGTCGTCCGGACTCGTGGCCGGCTCGGACTACCTTTAGCCAATGAGGTCCGTGTACGGAATACCCGGCGGCGTTACTTAGTTGGTCGTTCCAAAAAAATAATAATAATAAAAAAATATCTAGGAATGGTTACAATTTATTTCGGTGTTTAGTCGATGTTTATGTACGACGTATATGATGTACATATTTTGATACTTTTAATGTTATAACTTTATTCTCATTTAAAAAAATTAGCTTATATCTTATATATTTCGTTACTCGTGAGGGCCTACGGGTCTTTTTATTTCAGCTCGGCCGGGTATATAAATTCTCGGAGACGGCCCTGGTACCGATCGATATTGTTCGGTCGGAATCGGTTCGGTAATACTTGTGCGATACCGGAAATCTTATAACTTACGTTCCAATTAAAAACTATATTATGAATATAAATCCAACTATATATAGTTTCACAACCGAAGAAGCAAGATCATCGCTTCGAACCAACGACCAACAATATTACAAACTGTTTTTTATTACGTAAACACCGATATACAAGATTACATCATATCAGTTTTTATTATGTTGCTTACATAAACCAAGACAGTATATATTAATTATTTCCTTTTGACCATGAGCCATATACTTAAGGTGAAGGTGAAGGTGAAGGTGAAGGTGAAGGTGATGGTGTAAGGACTATGACATCTTCCTTATCGGCACTGGGAGGAAACGGGACAGTGCAACATGGGTAACCGGGGTAGCAGCAAACCTCGTCTGGACGTTCGTCAAACGGAAATGTTTCGCTGCCATTGTTGTAGTAGTCGTAGTTCCAACCACCACGAGTGTTATGATCATGCATACTATCATAAACCTTCTCATCATCATTGTGGCTTTGCTTGTTTTTTGGTTACTATATGTGTGGTTATTTATACAAGAGAATATGTCCTTTCAAACGGCAAGACAACTAACATGCAAACTAAATATTCGGATATACATAGGTCCTACCAATTTCAAAAACATGTATCTTTTTCTTAGATAATATCAAGGGTTTTATGGTGTATATATCTAAGTGGCAAGTTCGAAAAATTTTACTCATTCGGCTCATGCTTTATTGTTTATGTGCCCAATGGGTCACATATAAAGGCGTGGACTCTGGAGGTGTAAAAAAAACGGTTTGGGACTGGTTCATGGCAAACCGACCCGAACCAGTTTGATAAGGGTTTCACTCAAACTGGTTTGTGAATCGACCCAAACTGCCGGTTTTGGTACCGGTTCCCCTTTTAAACAACCAAACCGGTTTAAAACCAAACCATTTTTAGGAAAACCATTTCTAAACCGGACAGAACAGACCTAGACCAGGACGGCCTCTCTTGCTTCTACACCGGTTTTGACCAAGCTTTGACCAAACCGATTTGGTTTGGGAAAACACCGGTTTTGTACACATGTAGTGTGGACTGTGGACCATGAATGAACAGAAGCGTTCACCATCAATTTTGTTTCGAACAAATAGAGTTCATGAGTTAATCCAGCGCAGAACCAGACTGAAATCTTGAGCTTGAGCTAGACTAAGATTTTTACCGATCCAGCCGGCAATAGCTAGGTTTTAAACAAGGCCAACCATGGCATATGGCAGAGTGGTCGACAGCCATAGGCCCGACTACCCGCTAGGCCTGATTTTTTTTTAATTATGTGTATTTTTATGACAAACTATATGTTAGCTTAATGTTTTAATTCAATTTCATAACAACTACCTTGGTGTAGTGACAAAGGGGTTCGACTCCCAACCAAAATGTTGTGGGTTACAGTCTCATTTGAGACCTGTTTAAGCTAATTTTAATACATTGGTTTTTTTAAACAACCCAAATCATAAGTAAGGAAGACAATTTAAAAATTAAATTGTTTAAACCAACAAAATAATAATTTTCCGTGAGGCCCAAAATATTTTTCGCTTTTGACCCAAATTTTATTTTCAATTCTAGTAGCCGGCCCTTGTTTTAAAATGTTGAAAAAAAATAAAATAAATTCTTCATTTTATGTATCGGATACCACAGAGTAAATATTAGGATACCCCTAGGTCCAAAATTGGTTTTGGATACCCCTGAATTTTTCTTTTAAATCCACCAATGCAACCTAGCTTGAGCTTGGCTCGTTTACAAACCGATCCTATTTTAAGCAAGATTCGAGCCATGAACTATTTGCATATTCCTAAGAACAAATCGCATAAAAGTATCGAACCGACGCGCTTCAGTTCCACCACAAACTCTCGTTTAACGCGCTTTTCCCATTTATACAGAGTGCACCTTTTATGTAACTTGACTGAAAATTAAAAAAAGAATGGACTAATTTTTCATTGAATGTACATGTTTTCTCTAACCATAGACTGTAAATGAACATACAAGATTTGGTTCCAAACATCTGGAACTCCAGGTAAGCACCAATGGCTGCAATCTTCGCCTTTCGATCCACCACCACCTTTTCTTCCATAAATTGACGGGTGACCATCGATTCTGTAATCTGACAAACGTGTTATGTTTAACAATTTGACATGCGTTTTCATCTGGTTAATAACCTCTTCAACAATCACATTTTTGCTCGGTTGGTTATTGTTGGCGGTTCGGTTTAGGGGTCTAGAAGCTTCTTTACAATGACCGCCTGCGTTCCACTCGCCTCCATTGAAATGGGAAGGGGCGGAAGTTCTGAACACCACATGTGTTTTTTTCGGATTTATGTATTAATCAACCCATGATGCCCATGTTGTCATGGATTTTCTGAAAGCTAATGTGGCATCAAGACGAGGGTGGATGGTGTCACCTTCCTGATAATAATTGACCCTGTAAATTATAGTGTTACATATCAAAAGTTTAAAGAACACTATTTTGTTGCACGAGACGAACAATTTTGACTTTTGTAGAGTCAAACTGTAAATTTGATCTAACTACATAATTTGATATAAAAGATTAGTCTAATTAAGGTAGAATCTGATTTGATGCTTCATAGATATGTTTTTCATTTTTATTTATTGTAATCAGAGACAAATTAATGTATATTTCTGAATAGTTGTGTATTTCATGTGTCATTCGCATTATATAATATTATGTGACATTATACAATATTATGTGTCTATACACGTAATATTGTATAATGAAAATGAACGTTAAATACGTAACTATTCATACATAAACTTTTGATTTGTGTCCAGTTTCAATATATTAATGAACATATCAATAGATGTATTTTGAGAAAGTTAACTAACAATTGAATGTTAGAATTTTGTAGGCATGTTTAATATGATATAGTAAGCATGTTTTTTTTAAAGGTTGGATCTCAAATTAATTTGTATTTGGGACATTTTAGAAACATCAAGACCTTTTTTTAACATATAGAAACCAAATTTAGCGGGACAAGTTAATAATTAGGTGCCGAATGGTGTAAGCTCACCCGGATCTTGTTTTATAATGGTTCCACCAATGAGCGGTATTGAAGATCAAAATATCAGCTCCTTTCCATCTTGATGAGCCTCTATCAACAGTATCAATCCTCAATGTTTGCATGCGTTTTCTACCGACCCTTGCCTTGCCCTCGTGAACCAAGAAGTGGGAAACATAATATTCAACCGTGCATTTATAATCCTGAAACCAAGAAATCAAGTCACAGAATATGAATGTCAAATTCACAAAAGAAATTTAGGAAGATAGATACAAATGGTTATTTGATTATTAAATAATTACCACGAATTTGAAAGAATAGTTTCCTTTCTCTTTAGTGATCCGTCGGCCCCGTGTCTCGTACACCTTTTTTGGATCTTTTATCGCACTCATTAACAAACATAACAAAGATTCCCATTGATTCCGGTTTATAGAATCGCCAACAAACACTACTCTTTTTCCCCTAATCAGTTCCAACATGTTTGTTGCATTGAACCTATGTAGAATCAAACCATTCGAAATCAAACACCAAACCACATTTACAAAACAAGAATTAGATAAGCACTTTAAAAACACAATCTAATCAAAGATAATAGCGTTCAAAACACAATCCAACCCAAGATAATAACATCCAAAACACAATCTACTCCTATGCAGTCAATCTCGGTGGTATCTCGGTTATCGGTCCTCATACAAATATCTGTCAAAATTTCGGTAAAATATCGGTATCGATAATATCGCCAATATTGACCAATATATCACCAACATTCCCGATATCAATGTTTTAAGTCTTAATTTTCAATTTTTGATGCCCCACCGATATCCTACCACGATAACCGATATCTCAAATATCTATCCTCAACCGATATCCGATATTTTTCCGCATTAACTGCATAGATCTACAAATAACTATTTGCAAGTGAAAAAGAAGCTCACCTTGGTATATCACAATCTTGAGGCTCCCACCTCCACTTCATATAATCTTTATCCAATCTCCCATTACCCTCACAATCAAACCCTTCATCAATAAAAGGACAACTAAAAGTATTATACAAAGGATAACCACCCTCCTCATCAAATACCCATTTCCCATTTGTCACATCACACATTAATCTTTCACCCTTTTCCCCCTCAACTTCTTCTTGAATCTTGTCACTAATATTATTATTATTATTATTATTATTATTATTATTATTACTACTCATAACCACAATTTGGCGCGAAACCACACCAAGATTCAGTTTTCTCCCAAACCCATCAAAAATGAACGAACTTTGTGACGAATTTGATGAATTCGAGGGGTTTCTGAAATGGGTTTGACTCAGATTGACCAGACGTGGAGTTGACGAGTTGGGATTTTGGCGGGAAAACGCATCTGGGAGTTGACCAAGATTCAGTTTTCTTCCAAACCCATCAAAATTTAACGAATTTTTTGACGGATTTGATGAATTCGAGGGTGTTGTGAAATGGGTTTGACTCACATTAAGCACACGTGGCGTGGATGAGTTGGAATTGAAGGTGGGTTTAATTTGAGTTAACTGGAAATGGGTTTCTTGATTGAGGATGATTAATGGGTCGGATTTGAAGAGCCAGAAAGAGAAAGAGGTTAGGAAGAGGATGGAGAAGCAGAGGGTTAGAGAGAAGAGGAAGAAGTTAGTGCGTTTGATTGAGAAACTTCGTTGTTTCTCCATGGACATGGACATGGATGGAGGTTGAAGATGAAGGATAATAAGAGGAGACAGTGACAGTGAATTGATACAGAAAAAATAAAGAGAGTGGGTGTGTGTGTTGCGTAATAGTTTTAGATTATTAAATGCTGATTAGATTACTGGCAAACACATGCGTCCACTTCTCACCTCGTTCGTCAGATACTCATTTAATGTCTCTTTTATTTTATTATTCTTGGGCTATGCAACGGGGGCGGGGCTACAAATGAGGCTGCGTGCGATATATGACGTACAGTCAGTAAATGGTGAGTTTTATTTTAAGGGTGTAATAACGTTGTAGCATCATATTTATATATATATGTATGTATGTATTTCACACGCACACAAACTATAATAATAATAATAATAATAATAAAATAACAAAGACAACTGGCGACAAAAACATCTCGCCCCTGCCCTTGTCGCCCCACATATCGTTGGGGGAGGTGTTGTCGCCCGATTATTGCCCAATTTGGCTATTTTGTCCCTCCAGTATAGGTAGCCTTACCATAACCTTTTTTATGACCACAGGGCACCACTTGCAGTCAGTGTCCTTGTATACTAATGGAGTGGTTGTTCATTAATAACGTAAATTTTTGAGACACCCATAGTAGGAGGGATGTTTTTAGGTTCAGATACCATATTGGTCTAAAAAACGTGCTAGATGTGAGGCGCAAACGCACCGAGGCACATGTGCAAACGTGCGGGCTTTGCCATTCAGAATGAAGCCTTCGGATACTCCCTCAAGGGTAAGAGTTGCTGATAGGATATAACGTTGCCACCAATTTGTCAAACACCGTATTTTTAGGTTGAGCGGGTATGGGTTCCGTTGGTTTATGATGAGTTGTCAAACGACGATTGGTTTTATTCAGGGTTCCTGAGAGGAACGTACCCCCCCCCCCCCCCTCTCTCATAATCCCAACCCGTCACATGTTACCCGTTACTAAGTATTATAAAATGAGTTTAACCCATCTAACCTTATTATCCTTATGCAATCATTAAGCTTAGGTGCGTTTGTTATCTTAAATAAAACCATATTCTATAACCTGCTGATCGATAATGACAATCTTAAATTTACCATTAACAAAATGAAGAAAAATACAACCAACATTGAGCAAAAATCAACTGCAAATCGAGTTTATATCAACATGCTATAAATATTGTTCTTAGAAACGAAAGTAAACGTCAGAGTATCATTAGGCAAGCAGTTCGTGTTAATTATTATTGATTTATTATTGGTCAATTTGTCATGGTTTATTTATAGATTATATTGTTTACATTATATAGCAAAAATTTGAACTCACAACCTCATAATGTGAGGGGAGCACCATGATACCGCTAGATCAATAGATCATGAGTTATACACATAATATAATATATTATTTGAATCCATTTGTATTAATTCACTAAAATCCAACATATAGCAATGTGAGGGTTTGCTTATTTGATAGAGGCATTTGTTTATATAAGAAGTAATAAATAAGACAAAATTATTTAAAACATTATATATATAAAAAGTTTCTTTAAACGCTTTGCAATGCATGGATTAGCTTTATAAAGCACTACTTTATAAAAACGATGGCGTGGTTGTCAAATACCATTAAACCACAACAATCGTCATTTCGAAATCTCCATATTAGTTCAGTAGTATAACTAGAACTTTTTAGGGATCTCCATATTAGTTTAGTAATAGAACTATAACTTTTAGTGATGTCATAATTTATTTTTCTATGTCAATTAGCTTATTTAATCAATTAATAATCATTAATTAGTATATGCAAGGTCTTCAATGTTTTTTTTAATAATACAACTTCTTCTCAAGACTTTTTTTACTATTGTCAATGAAATATTTAATAGATTTGATGATGAACGTTTAATATTGGGTTTATTCCAAAGTATCATAACAAAAAAATTGTAGTTATAATTAAAAACCAATCTACAAACTAAAACCTTTTATGTGAGGTTTGTTATTCTACATCAATTACTTCAATTAATCAATTAGTAATCATTAATTAGTACATGCAAGGTAATTAATATTTTTTAATAATCCAACTTCTTCTCCACACTTTGTTACTATTGTCAATGATATTTAACAGATTTGATGAACGTTTAATGACGGGTTTAAGTTTTATAACATTTTTTTTTGTTGTCGAACAACCAACAAATTTCAAGGGAACTCACCACCCGAAAGGCCACTGTGGTAAAATACTTGGCTCGCACATGACATTTTGTCACAAATGAGACTTAAACCCACGACCTTTTATAAACAAATATTTGTTTTGTATATAGATTATAATAGAAATATATGTTTAAAACCGTATAAGGTAGAAATAAAAAATAAAATAAGGGTGCTTAATTCAATAAAATAAATTCGTTTAATAATAAATATTAATTTCATCATTAGAAATACCCAGTAGTAAATAAAAAATATTTATTAAAAAAACCTTTGAAAAAGTTAATAAAAGTATAAAATTCGAGTCATGTGAATGGAGTGAAGTGCAAGTTCTCCATAAGACCATACAGTTCTCTCATTAGATGTCTTCTTTTTTCTTTTCAAGCTGTTGGGTCTATATTTCGTCATGCAATAGACTTACCAGTAGAGTGGCCTTAATTCCTATAAATTATTCAAATAGTTTGGCGGTTTAAAGCTCGCTCGAAGAAAGCTCCCTCTAAACCACATATAATGAGTTGAGTTGAGTTGACTCCTTAGAATTCGAATCAAGCTCACTGGTTAACTCACTCTTTGGTATGCTCAAGTTGACTATTGCCTGAACAAAGCGTGCATAAAGACCTATCACATGTTGCCAGAGATAGCACAAGGTTGTATGTGCTTACGGTTTAGTTTACATGTTTTTGTAAACACTTACAAGGGATATCATAAAATCCTCATGACAACTCAAGTAGATTATTGCCTGAATAAAGTGTGCGTAAAGGACTATCACACGTTCCAGAAATAAAGCAAGGTTGCATGTGCTTACGGTTTAGTTTACATGTTTTTGTAAACACAAGGGATATCATCAAAACCACATGACAGCAAATATTGCTACGACAAAATATCACTCATGTATATAAAGTAGTACAGAACTGAACCATATAATAAAAAAGGTAGAAATAATTGTTCTACAAGTTGCAAAAATAAAACGTTATGAAAATTGTTCAGACTGGTATAATTAGATAATGTCAAGAACAAACCCAACAGACCAATCAAATTGCTGATGTTGGCTTCAGCTTCTCCTTCAAGAACTCGCGTATGTGTTCACGCTTCCAGTTGTCAATTCTGCGTAAAATAACATCAGCATTAGGTCTTTAAAGTAACAAGCAATAAGCACAATCAACTTAATTAGACGTAACAATTAGACATATTTATCTTTGATAGGTCAAACGGGTAAATAAATAAATTGGCTATAAAGAGAAATAGAGTCAAACGGACCGAAACTTTTTTTTATCATATTTGGCAACTTATACATACATAAAGGTATAAAGCCCTTTGACCCTTTCAACTTTCTTTAAGTTCTCTTTACTATTTGCTACTTGTTTATGTATGCAAATGTTAGAAATAAAAATGGTTTTCCAAAAATCAACCAATTTTATCAAATAAAACGTTACTGAAGCATATAAAGAACTTAACAACAAACGCACCTTATAGTTTCTTTATGTTGTCCAGCATCATCCAACATGATCAGCTTTGGTGGCGCATTAAACGCATATTGAACTTTAACAGATGGAACCTTTTCCTTCTCGTCTTCAATGAAACTAACAATCTCTGGATAGAACACGAGTTTCCTCATACATACTTCCACAATCGCACCAGAATAGACAATCTGTAATCCATTATAGTTAAGCACAAACACTTCATATGAATTAAAATGATACACCTTCAAAGTACAAGACTGACAACAGAAAGTATAGAATAGAGACCTTGCTGGTAGAGTCATCAGAATCCTCAGTACAGCATTTTCTGCAATCAGACAGCAGTTCTGCAATGGATGAAACAAGTGCAAGTAAGTAGCCCACTTAGATTAATGTAGAAATCAAAAACATGATTATGCATTGGGTTAGGGTGTCATACAGTGTTGTAAAATCGGAATGACTGATTAATTTTCAGCTAATCGGTGCAACTAATCACTAGTCGGCCAAACTCGAATTTTTTGTATATATTTTTTGAAAGGCAATCGAACCTTAATTATAACCTGTTAGCCCCAATTATTGGTTTTTCTCACTGACTTGTTATGTTTATGTTTAATTGTTTTATGTTTAATTGCTTCAATCCGATTGATTAATCACTAGTTGGTACCCAACACCCGACTAGTGAGTTCTACGACACTGTTAAGTATTACTCCCTCCGTCCCTTTGAAAGTGTCCACATTTCCTGTTTAGTTTGTCCCATTAAAAAATGTTCACTTTCAAAATTTATTAACTAATTTCCAAATTTACCCTTACACAAATACAATCATTCAAACTTTCTTAAATTTTGTCTTTTTAAATATGTCAAGGGCATTATAGTCATTTGTTAAGCAAAAAATGCAATCATTCAAACTTTCTTAAATTTTGTGTTTTTCAAACCATGACATGACATTTGTAGAGGGACGGAGAGAGTATAAATTTAGGAATAAAAAACACATTAAATAAAGGTTTCAGATCACTAAAAGCAAGTGTTGGAATCAAAGCTTGTTATTCATAGTAATGCATTGAATTAGAGTTATCTTGCCTAATTTCAAAACCCTAGCTTCACTACCAGAAACAGAAACGATCGGTTCAGAGTACATCAAATACGAAATCAACTCAATCAAATTCAAAACGACAACAATTTACATGTATAATAATAATAATAATAATAATAATAATATGTAATCGTAGAAAGAGATAAACCTAACCTTGGTCCTTGACGTATTCAGCGAGAGCGTTACAATCGGAACAGAGGGCGAGACCTGTAAACCCTAGATCCTCACACTCCTTAGGGCTCAGCTGCTCTGCTCTTGAACAAACGAATACTACTACTAATAATAATAATACGGCACTAATTAAGCTCCGCATGTTTAAAGATCGATCAATTTTGCCACTGTTGATGAATGAATGAATGAGGTATTGACTTGAAGACGACGAAGCTTAATTCCTGGCTTCAGTCCTCGGATCCGTGTTTATTAATTATTACTCTGCCGGGTCTCCACATCAAATTGTTACTATACTAATTTTTATATAATAATTTTAGGAATTAAAATAAAATGTGAAATTTTTTACTCATTTTATGACTGAAAAAAAAAATGCTTAGAAGTATCATTTAGGCACGTGTATCAAGGTTTCACTTCGTATTCAAGTCGGGTGTCAACTAATATCATTTTCGTCTTATGTCTATGAAAACTTTTAAAACAATATTATACTTGGTCTCATATTTAAAGCACTCGTCCTGTATGTTTCGATGTACTTTGTTCATCAGTTTCGGGTTTGCTTATCATCCCTACTAACCGAATGTGGGCAACAAAGGGTGTTGTTTGATTTGATTTGGTTTTGGGGGATGTTTGGCCTAGCTTATGCTTATATCCATACACAAATAAGTTAACAATACCATATTCAAATAAGCTTCTTTAAATTAGCCTATATAAGCTAATAAGCTTAAGCTTAGAAAGCCAAACCAAACACCAAATAAACCTTATTTTGTAAAAAAAAAAAAAAACTATTATAAGCTTTGCTAAAAAAGCTAGGCCAAACACCCCCTTGGTCCTAACCAAACCAAAATCAAAACTATTGATTATAGAAGATAGTCAATGATCAGTTTTGGTTAATCAGTTTTAAGCATTGGTTAGGTTCAGTTCTATTAATCACATAATGAATGTGAGTCTGAAAATTTAAGTATAGCGAAAACTAAATCAGAATAATAATTTAGACCTGGAATTACAGTGGCCAAAAAAATGGTACAATTACGAAGATTTTGTACCTTTTCAGACATGGTTTGATCAATCAAACTCACCCTAGAGGCACCTGATTAGCTGAAGTGCCAGATTTCGTGCTCGAATTAATTAGGTGGTTAAGGGAGTACACCAGATAAATGCGGATTAAGGTCATTTGGATAATGAATATTGTGTTATTGGGTAGTTATTAAATGATTGTTCTAGCTGAATACAAAATTTGCTTATTCAAAAATGTATTTACACACGTGAAATTATGAAAATATACCTTCATATTCATTTATTCGTCTTATCTTTCTTGTATCCTAGATGAGCTTAAAAATGATATGACATTCTGTACAAGTAGAATTCATATAAAAGTGTGAACCATTTATGTCTTCTGTCTTGGACAATCTATATAAACCGCACCGCACCAAACCGCACACATACATAATGTATGATCTATATGCGCCACGTACGTATATAATGTATGGATGGAATACTAGATATATCAACATTTCAATATGTTAACCCTAAAGAGTATTTATAAATCTGATTATCAGTGTTAAGCAGATCATAATCCCTAAAAATAGTAGGTCCGTTAAAACAAGCACATCTCTGATCTCTCTTATTTGGATTTCAACCCCCCCCCCCCCCCCACACACACACCCACCCACCTCCCTCTTCAAACAAGTCTCTTTAACACCAGCCTTTTTTATAAGGCAGATCGGTTTAATTTGACGATTTCATAAATGCGATCCTAAAACTCTTCAAAATAGTAATCGCAGCGGAAGACCTTAATATGATTTGCATGTCACTTCACAATCAACTTATAGGTTAATGCAACTTGGGACCATATGTAGTCCAAGCAATGCAAGCTAAATACAAACATTGCTTAAAATTGAAAACCAATTCAGCCTTAAGCTCCCCACTCCCTTTTAGCTCTTTTGAGTGATCCAACACATAAATTATACACCATAAATATATCAACAAATCTAAACAACACATACCATTTTAACTCTTTAAATTAATTTACCTAAAGCATACACCACATATGCATCAATAGATCTAAAGGTACACAGAGAGCATAGAGGGGCTTTAAACCTGAAAACATTTCAAAAGTATTTTATGGATGAGAACATACTGTTAAAAGGTAATACAAGTATAACAAAAACACTCCAAAAGATAAAAATAATACCTGTCCGGTCAACAGAACAGAAACATAACTAGAAAGAAGTCAAAACAGACATCACTGATGTTTATTATCTTCTGCAGCTTTCTCTTCCTTCCCAAGAGCAACAACCAGTTTCTTCAAAATTGCTTCAACCGGCTGATGTGAATTCTCAACGGCCTTCGATATCGGCTGCCACTTTTCACCATGTTTCGGTTCAGCAGCAACACATTTCCTCAACACTTCCTTCTGCTGATCCTCAGTTCCATGCTGCAACTCAAACTTATAAAGCAAAGTCGAAAAGTCACCACCATCTGGTGCAAGAGTAACTGCACGGTTAAGCCACGCTCGGGCTTTATCCACCTTCCGATCTTGCCAAAACAGTTTCCCAATAGCAGCAATCACATTTGGATCATGTTCACATTTCTTATAAGCATCAGAACTCTTGGTCTTCCTTTGTGGTCTTGGAGCCATTTCAATAGAAGCAGCCCATAATATCCCACTAGTCGGGCATTCTTGCAACGCCTTTGCCATTAAAATATCAGCTTCTTTTTTTGACCCGTGTCTCGACTCGGCTCTAATCGCAGCAAGCCATAGTTCAGGGTTATTCGGGTTCCTTTTTCTAGCCATTGTAAGCACGGCCCGAACCTTACTCAACCCGCTCATTCATTCCTCAAGATTTGCAAGTGAGAGCCAAAGAGGAGTTGAATCCGGACACTGTTTTAAACCCGACTCATATGCGTCTTTTGCTTGTGGTAACCGACCTAACCGTTCTTCAAGCTGACCCAACATTAACCATAGTTTGAAAAAAGATGGGAATAATTTCAACCCTTCATCAAGCAACCGCCTTTCCTCTGAACTGTTACCGAGTTCTCGTTCAACAATAGCAGACTTCATCCAGACATGCTCAGTTCCACCACGTTCACACGCGCTTTAGCTAAAAGCATACGAGCCCGTTCGGGCTCGTTGTTTTCAAACTCAAGCTTAAAAGCAAGCCAGATTTCTTCAGATTTGGGGATTGCCGCATACGCTTCTTGAAGAATGTGTCTTGCTGCAGGTACATCACCAGCTAGCCACTTTTCCTTAGCACCCATTAACCATAACACCTCGGCTTGAGGAGTGTACGTAACTGCCTTACGAAGCAGTGCATCTAACGACTCACGGGTTCCATGAGCCTTTTCAAGCTGGGCTGCTTTAAGCCATACACTTTTCTTTGATTTAAAAGCAGCAATTGCGCACGCGTAAATAGCTCTAGCGGTTTCAATCGAGCCTCGTTTTTTACATTCTTCAGCATCAGCAACCCATATAACCTTACGGTCCTCGTCTTCCACACCAATCCCAATTGTATTATTAATAATCGCATTACACGCAACGGACCCGGCCCGTTCAGCAGCTTCAGCCTCCTTCATCCAGGCTTCTCTATCAATCTCTACACCTTCTTTCTGTAAAGCCCAAATACCCCTTTCTATAATCTTTCCAACCATTGATGTGTTTCCAAAAGCTTCTTCTAACTTGGCTGCGGTGATCCAAATTGCAGGTTCTTTAGGAAGCTTCTCACGTGCCCTGTTTAAAACCTTCTTTGCTGCATCATACTTTTCCAACCGAGCTAAAGCAAGCCACAATTCCACATGTAACGGGCAGCACTCAACAGCTCTTTGAAGCAAAAGCTTTGCATCATCTTCATTAGCAAGTTCCACAACCGCTTTCCATAGCCTAACAGAATCAGGAATGTTTTCAAGACCCTTTCTCAAAACCCTACTTTTACTGGCATCATCATGTTCAAGTTTTGCAGCTTGCATCCAGAGTTTAACCGAATTAGGGATTGCTTTAACACCTCTAGCAATCACAGCCTTGGCCTCATCTGGATTTGCTAACCGACATGCCTCAATCCACACGTCCCTCGTTCTTTGGACAAAAGTCTAGCTTTCTTAATATCCGAAATCTCAGCATCACTGGTAATCTTCATACTTTTCAGATCAGTCAAATACCCTTTCGGATCAACAACAGTTAAACCCGAAACAGAATCCGAGAGCCTATCCAACTTCAAAGACAAAACCTTCCCGCGACCTTCACCAACAGCAGTCAAATCTGGCGTTTGAGCATAAGGCGTCTCGGTTCCACCCACAGCTCTACTCTTCGGGTCCAAAGCAGTAACATGTTCCTTTTCTTGCCTAGCTTTCTCAAGCAGCGTATCCAGAACAGGCACAAAACTCTCGAATTTCTTCTTCTTATTCCTCAACGAATAATCCCCAATCTCCGGAATACTATCCCATTCCGCAGCAGACAACGTAACCAACTTCCTCTTAAGATCAGCAAACTGTTCGGTAATCTTCGGGTTGGAAGCTCTATACTTTTCAATCTCCTCCTTCAACCTAGCCTCCCTCCTATCTTTCCGTCTCGAATCCATCCTCTTATCAATCTCATCCCACACAGCATCCGCCTCTTTATCCTCCTCATCATACTCAGCCGAAGCAAACAACCCGAAATCATTCCCTTCAAACTCATCAAACTTCTGGTTCTCATCATATCCCTTATCCTCAGCTTCTTCCTCTTCTTCCTCCTCACCGTGACCCTTCCCTCGGCCCCGGCCTACACCTGACGGACCCGCAGCAGCAACCGCAGCCGCAGATCTGTCAGGAAGGTCAGGCGCCGCACGGGCGGGACCGATATCGGAACGGGTGGTGAAACCGGTGGCTCCACGACCTTATCCGGCTACATAATTGGGCGGAGGGCGTGTGTTGAGAAACTCTAACCTATTCTTCGGTGCAACAGGTGCTTGCATGATTGATTCCTAATTGTATGATAAAAAGTATTAATTAATTAATAATTCGAATTGAAATTTAATAATTATAAACGGAAACAAATAAACCCTAGGTGACACGTTTGGTAACTTAACGGTGTCTGTTACGTGTGGAAATGAATCAAAGGACGAAACTCCGATTAGCGGCGTACCGACGGTGGTGGTGGTGGTGGTGGCGGCGTTGGCAGATTGCGGTGGCCGGAAATCGGGATAACGGATGCGAATGAATAAAATGAAAAGTGTGATGATTTGTAAAAAGTTATATAATTTAACTTACTAACATTTGGTCGGTTAGTTTTAAGTCGGTTTAAGTGTGATAGAAACGGATTATGGGCCAAATCGAGCCGGTTTGATATTTGGTTTGGGTTGGGTTCACGGAAGTTAAAACCGGATTGGGACTAAATCGGTTCGGTTTGATACGGGGTTGGCTCAGTTTCAAACGGTTACAAACTGGTCTCAATGAATGTTTTCTCAAACTAATAACAAGGTCTGTTTAGAAACTGGTTTCGAATCCCAGAGCCGGTTTTGTTTGCCTCTAATGCTCGGACCTGATTATGGTTATCATGAGACTTAATAATTCTTTTTAATGTTGTTCGTATTTTAATGTAATAGAATTAATTGGTCGACAATCAATCATAATAAACATTAAGCAAGTTAGGGATGTGCGGGGGCCTAGGGGCGGCAACCCCTAATAGGGTCATCGGGTTAACTTTGAGCTTTATTAATAAAAATTTGAAAAGATAACTGCATGAAACAGTTATCTGTATTGATAATTGCCGTAGAGATAAAACACCGTTCAAGTTTTGATCGACATTCTCTCTGGTTCTTCTTCCACACAAGTTCCATACAAATTTCTTGTCTCAAGTTAGAGTTTTATCCGATTAAATTCTTTTGGAGGACCATCAAAATAAATTTTATTCGAAAGTTATTATACAACTCTATGATTATCAAAGTTGTAGTCTACAAATGACTGGAAATGATGCTGGTTTGATCTGGTTTAATAGCTTACTTATAACAATTCAATAACTGAATGTTTAAGGCTGGTAACTTCACTAGTTCAGCCAATATTAAGATGTCAAAAGAAAATTTGAAGTCCCCATTTTTTTTAAAAAGTTACATGCTATTAGGAATTAGAATTCATATAAAAAAATGTCAAAAAGACAACTACATACAGCATTATAATCACAATGCAATCCCTTGACTGACATGGACTCTTTTGTAATCCGATAAATAAATAAAAAAGTAAGAATAATTAAAAAAAATGTCAGAAAATGTTTAAAACCGAAATGTTGGTGTGTATGGCGAGGTTACGCGTTGTATTATGTGGAAGGAACATTTTGTGTCGTCTCATTGGCTGTGTTGGAGTTAATACACGAACGAGCCACTTCTAGCATGAGTTCCACCTCTTTCTTATACTGCATAATATATACAATTATTATGTACATCAATTATGTTCTAGTAAGTAATTAATGGATAGCTAAATGTATATAATGGATCAAAATGGGTCAAATTAAAAAAAGAAAATGATTGAAACGGGTCAAAACGGGTTGACATTTTTCAAGTTTTTTTATGGAACGAGAAAAACGAAGGAAACTTTTTAGTATTTTTACTTTTTTAGTTTTTGATTTATATTTCGAGTTATAATTTTGTTTTAATTTTTTAATGAGGGGTTTTTGAAATCTCAACACATTTTGACCCATTTCAAAAACCCTCATTAAAAAAATTCGAAAAAAAAATAATTAAAAAACCATAACTCGAAATATAAATCAAAAACTAAAAAAGTAAAAGTACTAATAAGTTTCCTCCGTTTTTCTCGTTCCAAAAAAGAAAACAAAAAAAACAAACAAACTTGAGAAATGTCAACCTGTTTCAATCATTTTCTTTTTTAGTTTGACACATTGTATACATCTTATTACAACCCATTCAACCCAATGAGTTACATTTGCCACCCCTACTTGTAAGGGTCAAGTCTTACCTCGTTTATGGCACCCGATTTAATTTTAGATTGCATTACGCACCATTTCTTGAAATGCACACCTGTTAACTCAACCAACAGGGTAATTAAGTACTTTCAGACACACTATTAGAACCATACGTGATTATCGAATATAAATGGAATCTAGAATAGTAGAATGGAACTTACCGACTTTAACATCAATAGTGCATGAAGATTCAGATGTAGTCAAAACTACCCATCTACAATGCACCTAAAGCAACACAAAATTGTGAACTATAGTTAAAGAAGAAAAACAAGTGACAACAAAATTACGATTATGCCTCTATATGCCACATAGAAGTGGCATGCCTATTATAGTATTACCCGAAAATTAATCTTTTTGCATGTTAATACTTTAAAATACTAAATTTATATATTACTTTTATCTTTTTAAACATTTATGTTCATACTATGCCAATTATTTTGAAACTTACAAATATTGTTATAAAAATTACCCAAATAGTTAAAGTTACTATACATTACAGATATATAAAAGATAAAATACACAGGTCAACCCGCCAGGTTCACACAAATACAACCCAAACCCGCTTAGACTAAACCCAAGCACGCAAATTTCGTGTTAGGTTCGTGAATGATGCTGAAAGATACCTCAAAGTATGATCCAAATGGAACATCATGTGCCTGTTGTACGGTTTCAAAAACCTATAAAGCAAACTATCAATAAAGTGCTAATAAAGTTTAATTTCGAAAACCCAATAAAAAAATACTCACCAGGGATTTTTTGTCAGCAGACAGCAGGGCATGTTGCCACTCTGTCATCGCAGTATCCGGTGGACACATAGGACTATTACAAAGACATCTAAATGTTATTTCTCTTACTTGACCATCATATTCATCAGCAGAATGCCACTGGCCTATCTACATTTTCAAAAAGAGAGAGAGTAGAATTTAAAATATGAAAATCGGAGGCCCGCAAGTTAACCGTTTGTCCAGAGTTTCGTTTGTGTCAACAGTAAACACGTCTTGTTCTTTCATTTACGTTCGTGCATGTTCGTTCGATTATGTCCATTTCTGTTCATACGCTAACATTCATTTATGTTTGTTAGTTTACATTTGTTGAAGTTTGTACATTTATGCATTCATTCACATTGTTAGGCGCATTGCGCTTTAGTCAAGTATTATGAATATTTTAGACCCAACAAACTGATATTTACATTTACTTTGAATTGGTGTTTGCTCAGTTATGTTCATATATATTCATTCAACTATTTTCAATTATATTCGTTCGTTAATGTTCGTTTGTACTATTAACGACTGAGCAAAAACAAACATGAACACGTTCATTTTCGTTAAGACCATGAGCCGCATGAGCATGCCTTGTTCGGTTCATTACAGGCCTAAGAAGAAACTCTATGAATGAAGGTTACAAAGTATAATGCTTACATTGAGATTCGTATCCTTTCGAGACGAACGGTAATCGTTTGTGAAATTTGAACCGTCACTCAACAGCAAGTCAAAAAATTGTTCGGCGGTACTTGCAAAAACTTCCTGAATAAATATTTAAAAATTTTAATTCAATATAATTATATTATTAAAATAGCCGCTTAATAATGGTAAGGGTACATACATTGTATATGCCAGTGAGAACATCTTCTTGAACGAACGGTTCCTTTTTCTTCACCACACTTTCTGCTAAAACCTTAGTGGGTTTTTTGTGAACTAGAGAGCTACTGCTTGCGCGTAACTCTGAGTGCTGTTTCTCCTGTACATGTAATTTGTCATTATATGAAGCAGGTCAGGTTGACCCATAATAACCTTTTTAAAAAGTTATTATAGTAACAGTAATATAAATTTTTTAAAATAAAGAGATTGAAGTCTGTATTTACGCCCTGCTTGCGGTGCGCGCATATAATGTATATATGTGTGAACCCTCGGGTGGGCAAAAGTAAAATTGCACTAATTTTGACGTTATTTTACTAATCTCGTGAAAATAACGTTAAAAGTGGCGGAAGGTTAATCAGGCATCATGTGGTGGCGTTGATAGCCGAAAGACAAGGGCACATGCACCGATCAGCCGGTGTCCCGATGATTGAGTGCTATGTGCCTTATGTCCAAGGCTTGATGCAAAACTACTATCGAGCCGGGGGTCTCACCGGAAGCAGCCTCTCTATCCCTATTACATCTTACCCTCCTCAGACCCTACCATAGCATTGCTATTGGTGGGATATACTGAGTACGATGATGATGATATTCACTGAAAATGCAGTTTGACCCAACTTTTGATTTGGCTCGTTTGACTAGATAAAGATATAATGGAACACAAATTGGCCCGTTTCTAAGTAAATGGGTCAAAGTTGCGACTAGTACAAAATTCTTTTGGAGCAAGGTATACCTTCTTCTCAGCTTCGATCATTGAATGATAGTTCTTAGCTGCACGTTGTAAAGTTCTTATTGCATGATTTCTGTTCCAAAATGACGCAAACATGTATCTAACTCGACCTGAAATCAAATTAATTTAAAAACAGTGAGTCAAAAATGACATTTTATATACATTGTATATACAGGGGCACGGTTTAAAAAGGCTTTCTGAGGCGCGCCTCGAGGCTTACGCCTTGGCAGCCTCGGTGGAAAAACGCATAAGAGGCTTAGCCTCATTAGGATTTACTGAAACCTACGCCTCGACCTTTGCGAGGCAGTTCGAGGCGGTCTGAGGCAGTGAGGCTTCGAGGCGAGGCGTTGAGGCTTAAGCCTCACTAGAAGTTGTGAAATACGGAAATATGCCAAAAAAATCATTTTCTGGGCATTTTTTTCACCCATTTAGTGCTTAGTGAACTTAATTAGTGGGCCAGCCCAACATTTACTGCTAGTGGATTTAAAAAATATCACCGTTTAACTGTATAATGGTTAGGGTTTAATTGGTGTGCCTCCTTTCACAACACCAAGCAACAGCCACACAGACACAACAACAAAAAAACTACTTTATGATGTTTGTTTTGTATTAAATTAGTGGTTAAACTATTTTATTATGTTTGTTTTATTACTAAATAAGGTTTTACAATATTCATAACGTTTATTTTATGTTAAAGTGCTATTTTTATAGATTATATATATAATTTTTAATACTTTTTAATAATGTTTTGAGGCTTACGCCTCGGTCCGCCTCAAGGCTTACGCCTCAAGAGTCTAAAGGAAAACGCCTCGAGGCTCGTTTCCGCCTTTTTAAACCTTGTACATGGGTATATCTATCGGACCTGTAATAAAATGAAATTTTATGTGTTATATAGGATGAGGATCATTTAAGAACTTAAAATAACCAAACATTTTATTTATTATTTTTTATATATAGTATTAACAGAGGGTAGTTTGTCATTTACTATTTTATTATACGAAATTATATGATTACATATATGTAAAATTGGCTATTACACATACATGTAAATTGGTAATTACACATACGTAAACTTGTGATTACATAAATGTAATCACAAAATTACATATTATAATGACAACACTACTCTCAAATAATATTAAATATATAAATTAAATTTTTATTTATTTAATAAAATGATTGGTTGTTAGAAGTTCTTCAATTTTTTGTAGTTCTGAAGAGAAAGAGATCCATCTGCATATAAGCTATAAGTGAAACTAACCATCTGGACTACGCAAGGGAGGAGCACCATGCCCCCCAGCACCGAGGCGAAGAACTATTGTTACAGCAGGATTAATGACAGCATGTTGGCTCCTTCTTATCTGCAAATAAAAACCATTACTATCGCAACTTTTAATACTAAATACTAAAGCCAAGCCCCAGAAAAGATAACTAACCTCTTCTATGTCACCAAAAGGAATAATCACCTGCAAAATGGAGTGAAGAAGACCATGGTAAATAGAACCAATAATGCTTAAACAAAGCTATCATAGTATACCAATACTAATAAAAATAATGTTACAAATAATACAGCACGATATGATAGGAAGCAGATATTATATATGTGAAAAAAAGAAGATTAACCTTCAATTGTTTGGAGAATACATTAGAGTGGAAGCATATATGCCAAGCTGAAACATACATACGACCATGATATAAGAATGATCTCTCCATTGCACATGAATAGCTGTGTTCAACAATCTGCAATATTAAAAAATATATTATTATTGAAGTAATGTAATATAGAAGTTAACAGTTAAAGAAATGTGCCTCGTCTGGTAGAAGATCAAATATGGTCTGCAAAGGCCCAGGTTTCTGATGAACAACTACTGGCCCTGGTTTATGTGTTGAGATCCGCCTTCTAGGGTTAGCACCAGCGTAGCCCTTCAAATCCCTATGAATAATAAATAATAACAAATCAGTGATTTTAATTAAACACAAACATATGACATAAAACACACAAAATTCTACCTGGAAGAATTTTTGGAGAGATCTGTTGTTCTAATTTGGATACAAACCTGAAGAAATAGTAACGTGTTAAACATCTTTAATCAGTCAATTTAAGGAATCGTTGATATTAATAATAGGATTAAGATTACCTGCCCTGGAGAACTACTTAAGGGATGCCATATTGCACCAGTTTGACCTTCTTTTTCGACAGGAATGGTAACCGAACCAAGAACAGCACTTTTCCAAATTATATCCCAATCATATATTGACACGTTAATCTGTTCATAATCAAGAACCAAATAATATGTTAACTCTCAACACGAAAGGTACAATATAAAAATAATAACGGTAAATAGGTACCTTTACAGGCAATTCATCAACAGGAAAATTGAACTCCTCGCCCCACATCGGATTTCTTGAACCGGGAACCATTGAACTGCAGAACAAATATATATAATGATTATAATATTATCCAACATAAACAATATCAACTAACAATTTGGAGATTGCATAATTGCAGATTCAAAGGATTACCTAAACCGCTTTTCTGTACCACAAGTGATGATTGCATAAGGATCCGACATGCCATTCAGATTAGCACCAATAAGATTCTTTGCTGCTAACAGTTCAACCTACATTGTTGGCCATTTTGAGCATCAATGTAATATCAATATCAATAGAGAATAATATGGTAGCAAACTTAACTCAAAAGAAATACAAAACCAGTTCATTTGGAAATACCTTTATTATATAAGCAGAGCTGCCATTAGAGTCACCCTTCAATTGATCCATCTACAATATAATTGTAGAAATGCAGTTAGCAAATCAAATGAATTCTTATCACATTTAGATGATGAAAGGTAATAGTAACCAGATTAACACTAACAAGTCAACTGTTGACTTCTCTGGGGTCAGATCGAAACCATTAAAACACAATCCTAAGTGAATTAGAACGCGTGTTAATAGGGCTGTAAACAAACCGAACGTTCGGCAGGAAGTTCATTTATGTACATTCATTTAATAAATGAACGAACACGAGCAAGGAATTTAGTTTAATTAAATAAATGAAAGAACACGGACATAGGCTATGTTCGTTCAACTGTGTTCGTGAACGTTCAATCATGTGTTCGTTTATGTCAGTTAACATTTGTTTGTTTATGTTTATTCATAAAAGGTTTTTAATATTTTTTCATGACTTTTCTAATCTTGCCACATAGATTTAAGCATAATTATTAATAACTTCTCTAATCATGTCATATAGTTCACTTAGAGTTCGTGAACCATTCACAAACAAATTCATTTCCTTAATGAACTAGCGTGAACAATAAATTTCATTCGGTTAGGTGTTCGTGCAGACGTGCACTGTTCGCAACGAACGCACATGAACACGGCCTTGTTCGGTTCGATTCATTTTTCTCCCTTGTTAATTTCTACTTTCGTAACTATTTTGCCAAAAAAAACACCAAATCAATCATGTTTCCGCTATGCTCAAATTGCAATCAACATGATCACAATATCACATTGATGCAATCAACACATTATCACACAAGCAAATTAGGGCACAAACCAAACACACGATCACATTATAATTATCAATTCCACAATATCAACAACCACAATCACTATTATTATAATTCATAAACCCTAAATAATCACAGATATACCTTATCTCTATCATCAACGCCATCAGCGGCACCAATAGATGCATTATCGAACATAGATCGATCACCGGCGGCGGTGTGGCTGTCGTAGGTGAAGAACCAGTAGGCGGCAATGACGAATAATGACGCGGCAACGCTCACTTCCACTTCCCACCATGACGGAACCAAAAAATCAATACTCGTCGTTTCGGTGATCATCATTTGAGAACGAACGAATTACATTAATAATAATAATAATAATAATATTATGAAGAAGAACGTGAGTGAAATTGAAACGGAAAGATCAAGTAATTGCTTTGAATAGATCGATGACTTTGTTATAATTGTAGTGGCATTTTTGGGAGGTTTGATTCTTATTTTGGAACGGTTTGTATAAAAATGGTTGGAAGTTTGGAAATGGTACCGGTTACCGGTATCGAAACCGGTCTAATTATTTGCTGATGTTTTTAGGATCGGTTTGGTTCAGTATCAATATTTATCGAATTTTGTCAACGTTATTAGCACTAAGTTGTCAAGTTTTTATGAAAATCGGAACCGAATTACCGGTATGATACCGAGTTCATTCCTAATCGAATGAAGAGGGGTTTTTACATTTTATAAAGGGAGATAATATGTAGGACATCAAAATTTTCAATTTTGGTGTGTTATGAACTTAAGTTCTTGATATAATTCTTTTTGAGGTTTTCATCATGACTTTTATTAAGTTTGTAAACTTATCGATAAAATTCGTTTCACATATGAGAATTTTGAGAAAATAGATATAATAGCAGGATAACTAAAAATTGTAATTATGATTCTTGGCATACGTTTTGTTTTGTATTTACCGGCATTGGCTTATTTATGTTGTCACGTATGTAATATTGTCTTTCGGTTATTTAACAATTTATGTGATTTTTTATGTTTCGAGCTTACTAATTTTTTGTTCTTAATTGATGCTACGATAGTTGTGAATTAATATGACGTTTTAATAAGTTTTGTGTGTATTACCACTTGAAGTTTGGGATACATTTAAAACCTTTATTTCAAACTTGTTTAAAATTTAACATTTAGAATAGGAAATCAAACTAGTTAGTTAAAAATTATATTCATATTTCAAGGAAGACTTTGATATATGTGTTGATTTGGTTGCGTAGTTTGAATGAAAATACAGGGTGTGTAGTGTGGGACCCATCCTGTTCCGTAAGAAGCTACGCCCTTGTGTTGCTTTAATCTTATAGTCAGTTTAGTCAGTTATTCAAGTTGTTTGTGAAACATATTACAAGCAACGACCAAGCCTTCTAGTCATTAGCATGGTTATTACAATGTTCATGTTGTGTTTCTTATATGAAACAACATATCACGCATGTTTAATGAAGCACTAAAGCGCATACATGTAGGTTTAGGCACCCAAAAATAATAACATGATGATACATGATCTAAAACACACTTTGCTAAACACATGAACACCATCTTGATTTTAGGTGGACAACTACATGAATTTAGATTATATAATGTACTAATCAACTTAAACCGTTAGTGATGGATTTAGAAGAAAATTTTGAATACTAGCATGGGCTAAAATCTTTTGTTCTGCCCATGACACGGCATGCATGCAAGGTGTGGAGTATAGTGTGATTTTGCACTTGTCATATTCATGGTATTGTAGAGTATGAATGTATGATAGTAATGGGCTATAACAGACTGGGCCAGAGTCCAACTCCAATTCATGATCTTAGAGTTACATGTTCATGGTAATCCGATAGCTAATATTTATTAATAAATCTAGAAACATGATTTACTGAGAAATGAGAAGTGAGAGCCTGTTAAATTCTGTATCTTTTGTCACTTATTATTATTTTTCTTTCTGTCTAAGTGGTTTTATAATTATTGAGCCTTTAAAAAAACATACGTACATTAATTGTTTTCTTCTACACATTCCTTTCTAGACCTATCAGATTGCCCCAAGATAGTCAAGGAGACTAAGCATTAGCCCTGCTTATTTTAGCAACGAAAGTCATATAAATTAAGACGGGTCCCACCTCCTGACCAACAAGGAGTTGACATGTGACACAAGCAGACTAATTTTAGACTACAAATCAAGTTACTTAGCCGACTTAGTCTCCTTTTAGTGGCTCCAAGATCCTCCCTTTTTTCTTCTCTTACTTGCCTCTTAGCCACGGCTTGCAAGCTAAAAAATGAGTTAGCGACTCCAACGTCTTCTCTTAGCCAAAGGCGTCGAATTCAATTTTTTTACCTATAAAATTTAATGGTTTTTTTAAAACAGTACAAATATAATATGAAAAATTCGTATTCATGTAGTACCTAATAGTACCTAATAATGATAACATCCCTTATGTGAGAACAGTATGCTAATATAGGATTCTCATTGACTTGTTACAACAAAAATTGAAAATGAAGTTTGTTTAGGGGGTGCAATTAGGCTATAAAGAGATGTTATTATGATGAAATATATGACTTAAGTGATGTGATTTTGCTTATGCTCCACTCATTCAATTAAACACTTAAGAAGTTGCTGTGTCAATCTCATGTCAAATTTCTATCAATTAACTATTTAAAACCAAAATATATATATACAATCACATCCTAAATGCTTGTAGCAAAATGTATTGATATTTATTTGTTTATTTAAAGCATATTTAGGTTATATATAATCATTCAATTTAAAAATTAATCTATAAATAAAGACAAGTCAAAGTGTCAAACTATGGTTTTCCCTTTCGGCATACCGGAAGAACTGGTCGTTGAACAAGGTCTACTCGTATTAACTAATAGAGCTTGCAAACTACTTCGTCCAGTTAGCCTTTTGTAAACTACCCGGGATGATGAGTTTAGTAAACCATACAACTCGTGTAGGTTAGTTTGGTTAACTACTCGTCCTTCCAAAATTTTAGGATCTACTCGGCGCTATGAAAGCATTGTTGCAGTAGTCGTGAATGTTGTTTTCGAGACATTTATCTTCTTTTTTCGTGGCGACTAAACGAGTATTGAATGTGCTCGTTTTGGTTGGTTTATATTTACGTGACATGTTTTAAGTGTTTATGTAGCATGCCCGTTTGATTACTCATACTACTCGTCCTAAGTACTTTTAAATACATATTTATGGAATATAATGGAAAAAGTATGCAAAACTCGAAATTAGTTTATAAAATTACCTATTTTGGGAATTTTCCCCGTCAAAGTATCACTAGCCATGATTGTATATATACTTAGAAAGCTCATTATCATTCTTTTATCTTGTTTGATTAACCAATGAGAATTTGAAAAAAAATCATTATTTTATGTTATTTGGTAGACACATAAAGACGCATGAATGAAGTACAAATAAAAAAAAAATACTTGTACCCCAAACTAAAAAATCACCAAAATAAGAAACGGCAATGGCATCGGTGGTGGTGTCGATGACAATCGTGGTAGTAGTCAAGTGATTGCAGTGGTATCAAGAAAAGTAATGAATAACCTTTTCGTGAATTGTTCATTCAAATTTTAAACGAACAAACACGAACTAAGCTTTTTTTTTTAAACAAACAAGCACAAACACAAATATTTATCCAAATAAATAGTCATACTCAGTGTTCATTTAAATCTAAATTAACGAACATAAACATACCACTTGTTCATATTCATTCGACCTAATATCATCTAATATCATACCCGTCCCGATACGATATCCGAATACCCATTCCGACAACATGGTAAAAATTCGATATCAAATGATGACGGGGGAAGAATTTTCCACGAAGCAAATAGTGAGTACGGGAAAAAAAACGGTCATATGGGGACCCACCACAAACACGAACCACTCCCGTACGCGTATACTCCACGCGCCGCCGTGGCCATCAGAATCAAGAATAGAATCTAGATGGACCAGTTCCAATTCCATAGTAGTATAATTATTAATAATGATGAGTATTTATGATGATGAAAAGCTATATAATTTAAGCCTCCTATAATAATAATAATAATAATAATAATAATAATAATATTCTTCCAATTTAAGCAAAGTTTGTTGTTCAAGTGGGTAAGCGGCCAAATCCATACATCCATCCATCACCATCCTATCAATCTATATTCTAATATATTTAAATACATCAAACCTGCATCGTGTTGAAATGAAATTGTTTAGTATAAAGCGTATATAAAAGGTGGATGGATGGATGGTGGTGTGGTGGGGTGACTGACAATAATAAAGTGGTGATATTAATAATAATAAATTAATAATCATCAATCTTCTAACTTAATTCCACTATTCTCTCTGTAATTAAAGCTACTGTTGCTGTGAGTGTAAGTAAGATTCATGTCACAGCACGCCATGTCAGAGGTAGATGGTTAATTGAAGCACCTTTTGATTCTGAAATGTTTTTATGGAAATTTGGAGGGAAATTTTAATTTTTTTAAGGTATGAATATGCTCTTAATTCTGTTCTGTTTACCTGTCAAATTATGTGTGTAAAATATATGATGCACATAAGGTGTTTGATGAAATGCCAGCATAGGATTTTAGACATATTTTGAGGTAAATATGAATGTTTGTCTTTACCATATGATTTTTGTTGATCTGATATGCTAAAATATTAGCAAATTCTTCGTCTTTTTTTTTTTCGTACGTTTTGACTGTCGTTATTCGGTTTTCTTATACTTGCATCATTTAAGGTGAACCGGTAATGTAAGGAAGTAAGGAACACATGGGGAGAACAGGGAGTTGGTTTTCTGCAATCAAGAGGGTTTTCACATCCAGTTCTAAAGACAAACTACCAAATGTAAGTTAAAAGATTCAAACTTTATGGTTTTCGCCTGTGAGTATTGCAAATTTGCATCTCAGAATGTCGTGTTTCTTGATTTCTAATGATTTGTATCGGTCACAGGAAATAGAGAGGAGAACCTCACATGAAAGGAAGGGGCGAGGAAGATTAAAACATGGCGAGAGTAGATCGTTCATTCCTTTATTTAGAGAACCGAGCAGCATCGAGAAAATCTTGGGAGAAGTTGACCAACAATCGTTATTTATCGGTCACCCTACAACCGTCGAGCAACCGACAACCTCACAACCTTTGTTTTCCACTTCACCTAGGGTCGGTTCTCATCGAGCCACTTCTCCTAGGGTTAGTTCTTATCGAGCCACGTCTCCTAGGGTTAATTCTTATCGAGCCACGTCTCCTAGGGTGGTTTCTCCTTATAGTTCATCTCCTAGAGTTGTTGTTCAAAGGCATAAGGAAACCAGCTATAGACCAGAGCCAACTATTAGACACCATCATCGTTCGGCTACCATAATTCAGGCTGCTTATAGAAGTTATATGGTAAGTAGGGGTGTGTATGGACAGGTTTGGGTAGGTTTTGGGCTCAAACCGAACCAAAACCCAAATTTCAGTTATTTTTGTTTTTGAAAACCGTTCGGTTTTGTTTTTTCCGTTTTACCATTTGGGCTTGAAAATTTGTGGCTAATAAAGATTGGCCCAAAACAATGAAGTTGGGACTAATTTTTTTGTTAATTAATGATTATTTGATTATTATATATTTGAGCTCAAATATTTGGGATAAACTATTTATTAAATTCTTATATATTTATTAACATTAAAAATTAAAAATGAAAATCCATAAACTCAGTTGGGTTCGGGTTTTTTGGTGTTAATTACAAACAAAACCGAAGCCTAAACATAAAACCAAACGGTTGATTTTCGTTTGGGTTTGATTTTTTCTGTTACTGATGTTTTTCAGTTTAATACGTGCCTGGTAAGTTTTTTATATGATGTTCTAGTATTTGACATTTGTGTATTGGTTGAGTATATTGTATAGGCGAGGAGGAATTTTCGAGCCTTGAGGGGTCTCGTGAGGCTGCAAGGAGTGGTGAGAGGCCAAAACGTGAAGAGGCAAACAGTCAACGCAATGAAACACATGCAATTGTTGGTGAGAGTCCAAACGCAGATTCAGTCACGAAGAATACAAATGTTGGAAAACCAAGCACTTGAACAACACACAAACAAAAACGACACTTCACTTGGCAAATGGAACTTCAGTAATCCGGTAATATCTCCTTTCTTTTTATACACCACATGCCGTTTGGTTTATAACTTAGGTCCATAGGTTCAAGTACATGGTATGTTTTGGTCTAACTAAATAACCAGATGATGTTCTAAGTCATTTAAATAGTAAATTATCATGTTTTTTGTGTTTAAAGAATAAAAGATACATTGTTTTTCTTTCAAAGGAAAAAAAAGTAATGAAGATTTTTTTTATTTGAAGGAAAGAGTATTCAATATAGCTTAAGCTATACAGAGAAAGTGAGAAACAATGCACCCAGCTTTCTATTTTTTTATTTTTTTTTTTGGCAAATTTCATATGTATATTTAGAGAACCCAAGTTCAAATCTCAAATTATATTAAGTAAATATTTCAAAAAGAGTAGTTTATCAGAACTTTATATATAACTATAACCAGTGGCGGATCCAGGAATTTTTTCCAATGGGTTCACTATTCGGGTCGGTTTGACGGTCGGATCAATTCAATGGTTCAGGTCAATTCGAATGTGTATTTGTGTGCTTACATGCATCAGTTAAAATCACTATAATGATCACTATAATTATCATACAACTGCAAAACATTATTGTTTTATCATACAAAAGAGTTAAAATCACTATAAATAGCTGAGGGTAAGAATGTCATACAAAATTAGAATCTGTATACCATACATGATTAAAAAGAGTTAAAATCATTAAAATCAAACTGCTTTGGGTAAGGATTGAACTCAGGTTCTCAGTTTGGGAAAGTGGGGTTTTACCACTAGAACAAGGGTCTATTGTGAAAATGGGTTCACTCACAATTTATATGTGGGTTCACTCTTGTTTTATATATGAGTTCTATATAAATTCCGAAACTCAGTGGTTCCCGTGAACCCGCACTGACACATATAGATCCGCCCATGACTATAACTACAAAATTATATATTTTATATATTAAATAAAAGTTATCAGTATTATTTTCCAATAAGTCAATATCAAGATTACAGTTCGAAAAAAAAAGTGAATATCAAGATGGGGCTCGGGCTCATTCAAGTTTTTAGCGAGCCAATCTTGAGTAGTTTATGAGTGGTTTGGCTCGTTTATCCGGTAGGTCCCGCCAGTGTCAATTCAACACGCACCAACCGAACCGTTTAGGCGGAAATTGACCCTCCGAAAGCTAAAATTAGTTTGACATCTTAAGTTGCCGAGAAAATAGTAGAAGCAAACATAATAATATTGTTGCCTTTACCTAAAAAGTTGTGGGTTCGCTACTAATTGTTTGGTTCGGGTCGGGTCGTATACGCGTTGCATCAGGAACCAGGCGAAGAAGACTGGGACGATAGTTTATTAACAAAAGAAGAACGAGAAGCAAGATTACAAAGAAAAATAGAAGCCATGATCAAACGAGAACGAGCCATGGCCTATGCATACTCCCACCAGGTAACCTTTAACACATCATCCTTTAGTTCTCCAATATCAAACTCATTTTAATCACATTTGAGCTTCAGTTATGGAAAGCCACACCAAAATCAGCTCAAACTGCTCTAACCGACATCCGGTCTGGCAGCTTTCCATGGTGGTGGAACTGGTTAGAACGACAACTACCGTCTGATGAACCCACAAAACACTCCAGGTTCACACCACCCACACCAATATTCGAAACTGCAACACCGAGATCATTAAAATCAACTGTCCCAATTCGGGCTCGACCCATTATGACACCAACACGAACCACTCCACCATCAACAACTCAAAAGTTAATGAAACACTCAAAGTCAAAAGGCGGTGTGGTCGGGTCAACTTACCCAATGAAAGACGATGATAGTTTGATGAGTTGTCCACCATTTTCGGTCCCGAACTACATGAACCCAACTGTTTCAGCTCGAGCCAAAGCGAGGCTAACAGGTGGGGACCGGGTGGTCACGAGCAATGCAGGTAGTGAGACGTCGTCAAAACGAAGGTTTTCGTTCCCGTTAACGCAAACAATCCAGTCGTCGTTTAAATGGAACAAAAGAAGTTCGGGTAAGGATTCAACGGCAATGCCAGCTCCGAGGGTATTATTGGAAAAACATAGGTCGCCACGGTCTGTTGGGGGCATGAGTATGGATTCATCCATGTCTATGCCAGCAGGATTTGGGAGGAAACCATTTAACAGATTTGTTTGAATTTTTTTAAACTTTTGGGTGGGTTTGAGTTCTTTGATTTGATTTTTTGTATCTTTTTTTTTTGGGATATAGTGAGTGTTTGATCATCTATGTATTGGTTGAATGCAGAATGTAGATGTGTAATAATGAACACGCATCTGTTTTTTGAGTGTATAAAAGTTGGTTTTTGTCTGTTATTAGTTGGTTTCAAACCGGAGCTAAACGAGTTCCAACCGAGCTTTATATACTGAAGTTGACTAGACTTGCCTACATTTTATATAATGTACTTTATTTTGTTATATAAGATGTATAATTTATAATAAATCTTCATTTAATTTTTAACACGTGTTTACGTAAACAAATTGTCAAACACACTCCTCCAAAAATTACATTATTGAAGAAACACTAACCGGACCCCGGGCAGATTACGGATAACCTGGGGGTTAGATAGATATTTCCCACGAGGGGTTAGACCCGGTAAAGATGGTTCTTCTGATAACCTGCAAAACAGACACCGTGAGCTTGTCACTGAGAAGGGGGGGTTCCTCCTTGTGACCACCCTCCGGCGTGAGAATCAGACTAGATTGCTCTTTAAATATAAATGTATATTAAGAGATTGCTAGAGCAGATATCAGGTATAATATGATGATAATTTGATAAGATGAGATGATCATACCATTTGGGGTATTTATAGCCGAAGGTAGGTTTCCAAGGATGTGTGGCCGGCTGAATAGTGTTCCTGTTCCACCAACTGTGGCCTACGCACGTGCCCTGCTGGTAGTTGGTGGGTAGGCAGCGGCTGACAGTGACCAGGCCTGCTGTGTACTATTCCTTTTCCACCAACTGCCGGCTATGCACGTGGTATGACAGGAGTTGGTGAGTAGGCAGCGGCTAATAGTGACATACAGTACAAGAGCATGCTGCTCGCCATACTGTTGTCAATAAGCTGTCGTATCTTTAGTCAGATCTTTTGCCCATACCTCGTCAGGTACAGTACAGAAGATCTTCCCGTATCGTACGGACTGGCTTAGTTGGGCGGGAGTATTCCCCCTCCCGCCTTTGTGCGGGATTGTTCCCGGCTTTGCTCATTCCTTCAGGTGACACTGAATGATTGAGAGCTAAGTGCCTTGTGCGTGTAGCCTTGCTGCGCGGGTGGCCTTCCCTGATGGCTTGTATCCGCAGCTGCGGGAACAGGCAGATTACTTCACCATTGGGAGGCATTTCCTGCGGGAACAGCTTGCGTACTGCGCGTAAGGACGTCACGTCTCTGAGCATGGTTGGTCCTGCGGATCCAGTTGGTTTCTGCGCAGACGTCCCTCTTCAAGGTGAGTCTTGCGGGTCCAACTGGGCTCTGCTGGGACCTACCTCTTTAAGTCCCCCCAGTCCAATGTTCTTCTCATGAATGTTTAATAAAGTGAGGTGAACTTTTGGACTTAAGCAAAGGGTTTTGAAAAGGGTTTAGTTTTAAGGTTTTTCATGGGGATTCTTCCCGCGGAAGTCCTTGTCACTTGCAGAAATTCCCGACTTTCCTGCTTGATCTTTGGGTATGATGCGGGTAGGTCTGTAACCTCCTCGCAAGTCAGGAGCGTTGAGTCCCACTTGTGTGGATTCTCCATGAGATTTTGGTAGTTTTGAACATAGTGATCAATTATGTTAAAACCACCAATTCCATCCTGGAGCTTTAAACAATGTAGTTCTCGACGTTCCCGCTATGCGGGGATGTTATTTCCGTTTCCGCAAGCATTGCCCAGAAGATCCTTCTTGGTTTCAATTCCCTGCGGAGCGCTAGGTATGTGAAGGGTTTTGCCTTAACACTGTACCCGCGCTCGTCTTACGGTTACTTTACTTCCAAGGTATTCCTGGCGTCAATTCCCTGCGGGTGCTAGGTATGTGAAGGGTTTTGCCTTAACACTGTACCCGCACCCGTCTTATAGTTACTTGGTTGCCGAGGTATTCTTGGCTTCAATTCCCTGCAGGTGCTAAGTATGTGAAGGGTTTTGCCTTAACACTGTACCCACACCCGTCTTATGGTTACTTGGTTGCCAAGGTAAGGGGTATTTTCCCGCTTACTTTTGAATCTTTTTGAATTTTTGAAATTCGAAAGGTTGGTGAAAGGATAAGAACAGTCCAAACCTCTTAAACGTCGTGCGACGGTTTCTTCTGACTGTGTCAGGACGTGCAGGAAGTTATGGTGACGTGACAGTACATGGTCATTCCAGACGCTTTTTCAGGCGCGTGGGCGCGATTTTTCGGGCGCGTGGCCGTGAAATTAATGGTACGCGTCCTTTCAACAGCTGTTGCCAGCTTGCTTTTTGCCACGCGTCATAGTTTCATTGCACCTTCGATTTCTCTCTCCTCCGCATTAAATTCATCGCATTAATTGCGATTAGTATATAAAGGGGGAGCGGGTTCTTTGTAATCCACACTTTCACTCTTCTCATCTTCAAAACGATTTCCGGCGAATACTCACCTTTCAGTCGAGCATTCTCTTGAAATCGTTTTCTTCTTTCATCTGCAATATGTCTTCTCGTGATCTCGAATCTACAGCCCAGGAGGCTGGGGTGTTCGCCGATGACAAGAGTAGTGCTGGCGAGTGCCAGTGTGCTCTGCCTGTCGATCTGTATCAGTACGTCGTCAGGAAGTTCATGCTCGAGTCTCTCGAGCCTGAGTTTCCTGAACCCCATCAGACGGTGTATAATGCCCCCAGAGGCAAGATCGGGGTATATGCTGCATTCTTTGTCTATGGGAATCTTAGGTTCCCATTGACAAAGTTTGTTTACCGTGTCATTGAGAGGCACGGTGTACACCTTACCGAGGTGCACCCGATGGCGATCGCGAAGATTCGCCACTTCGAGTGGGTGTGCCGGATTCTGGGCATTGAGCCCTATGTCGACCGCCTGATGACCTTCTACTCCTGGAGGTGCATCCAGGGGTGGTATACGCTGATAACCCGGATTAAGGGTTTGAAGATTTGCGCAACCGAGCGCAGTCTTCGCTCGTGGAAGCGGGAGTTCTTCTACATCTCCGCTCGCGCCATCCCCCTTGCCATGAAATTCAAGAATGGGCAAGCACTTCCCAGCCTTCACGCCTCCAACTACCAGGAGGCGGAATGGTTCTCGAAGATATCCCGAGTCCAATCTCCGGTTTACCGGTTTGCGGAGTCCGGGATGGTGATGCTCGGGATGAGCCGGGTGTGGAAGGATGCGGATGCGCAAAAGATCCCAATCGTCCTTGAATACGGTTCGAACTCTGTTCCTTACGGTATGCTCTGTTTCTTTTTGTTGATTTAGAATTTCTTCTAACTTCTTTCCTGTTTATTTCAGAGGGGAACGACTTGCAGTCGCTCATGTACCCGCGGGAGGCTGACGGTCCCGCTCGGATGGGTACTCGCGCTCTAGACGAGAACGAGTTGCCCATCCTAGAACAAACGGCGGATCGGTTCGTGGAGGTCTACCCGCTAGGCCACGAGATCCTTAGCGCCAGGCGGCCAGGTAAGGCGCTATTCAACCCTCGACCCCTCAATGTTGAAACCTCTGCTGGAATTCCTCTAATTGTATGTTCTGATGAGGAATCCGCAGATGGTCCTCCGTTGGTGCGGAAGAAGAAGGCTGCCGGCGGGAAGGGGAAGGAGAAGGTGGCCTCCACTGCCGATCCGGTGCCTCGGTCTGACTCAGAGGCCGAGAGCGAGGAGGTGGCGGGGAATCCCGGTGGTGATAAGACCACCGCTCCGGAGGCTGCGACAACTGTCACCTCCGGAGAGCCCAGGATGACAATGGTGAGCGGCGTGAAGAGGCCGGCTCCATCGGGTTCATCCCCGCCTGTCCGTACATTTAGGCTCAAGAAAACCCGTGAGTACAAACTTTATTTATCTTTAACTTCATAGCTTTTCGTCTTAACACTTTATCTTCTTTGTGCAGGCGTGGATGTTGACGCATTCCAGGGTGGAGCGCAGAGGAGTACCCCTCCGCCCATGACGGTAGGCTTGGTCAGCCTACCTGAGGCGACGACCCAGGCGGCTGCGCCTGCGCCTGCTTCCGCTGGTTCAGTTGCTCACTCCGTTGAGCCGACTGTTCCAGCTGTGATGACATCACCGCCGGCTGTCAGTGCCATTTTTACCGCATCTTTCACTGAGCCGGCGGTTACTTTTGCTGCGGATTCCGCAGCGGCGACCGCAGCGGCTGTTACCATGCCTCCTCCGTCATCGGCAACGACGGCCGATCCTTCAGGTATGCATGGGGCTTATCGCCAACCTCTGCCTCCTTCCCATCTGCCTAACCTCTTGGATGGATTTCCCTTGGGTTCAGGTGATGGGTTTGGCGGCTATCGGCCTGTTATTGACCCTACAGGTGCGTAGGGTTCTTTTGGCCTATTTTATATATTTTTTTATCATCTTTTCCTAACTGCTTTATGTTTTTTGCAGTGTCGGATTCCAATGAAGTGTATGTTCCACGATGGAACATCCGCCGAGGAACAACCCTTCGCACACCTGTGGAGTGCGTGGAGTGGGCTCGTCACGCTGCTCCAAGTGGTGCGTTGGGGGAAGCCATGGCTAGCTACCAGGAGGGTAGGCTAACCAATGAGCTTCGGGTTCTCCTGGCCCGGATGCAGCCGCGCGTCGAGCTGCTTTGTCGTGAAAACGACAAGTTAAAAGCAGCTCGCATTAAAGAAGAAGCTCAGGCGCGGGCTGTCCGGGAGGAGAATAGGAGGCTCTCCGCGGCTGCTGCGGAGAAGGAGAAGGCCTTCAAGGCTCTCGAGGTTGAAGTTCAGGCCCGGCTCGAGGCTCGTTCCAAGGCTGCCCAAGCTGTTAACGAACAGCTTCGGCTGGCTAAGGAAACTGCAAGGAACGCAACCGAGAGGGCCACCAAGGCTGAAGCTGTTGCTGAGCCTCTACGCATGGAGAATGAAGAGCTTAAAGCCAAATTAGAGGCTCTCCAGCAGGCTCATGATGCCTTGGCGATGGAAGACGCCAAAAAGCTCCAAGAGATCTTGGACCAGAGGGGGGTGCTTGACCACACTGAGCGGAAGCTAAAGGGCGTCGAAGAGGCTGCGGCTAAAGAAGTGTTGCTTGCCAACCTCAACAAGAGTGAAGCCGAACGCGCCCGTAACGAAGCTCAAGCTGCCCTCCAGGAGGCTCTGGTTGCCAAGGAATGGCTTCTTCGAGAAGCGTTGTCTCAGGTATGCTTTTTATGTCTTTACGCTTTTCTTTGTAAATAGAAAAGGTTCTGATACTTGTATTTTTTCTTGTAGGTTTTGCATCGGGTCTTTGCTGATACGTCTTATGACGATGCTATGAGCGCAGCCCTCAACGCTTCTCACGAGGATGGGGAAAAGGCCGGCTTCCTGCTTGGTCTAGGGTTCGTTGAGAAAGGCGTTCCGCCTTCCAACTTCCCTTTGTATAATGTTGATACTGAAGCTGTTTATGACCAAGCAGTGAATCAGTATGCCGCCTTCCCGCATCCGGTGGTGGAGAAGGTGAACCAAGTTGCTGCTGCTGATGATGGGCTAGCTATCCTTAAAGCTTTCCTTGAACTGCCACGCTCTACTGATGGTGCTGGTTCAAGTGGAAGTGGCCCTGAAGCCTGATCCTGAAGATCCCTTCCCACTGTTAGGATATGTTTAGCTTGTATAGATTTATTTTTTTGTATGCGGGTAGTTACCCGGCCATTCTTGTAATGAATCATTGTGAAATAAAAATCTTTGTGCGGGTAAGACCGCTACTTTCTCTGGATTCCTTGCTTTATAAACGTTATATGACTTGCATACTTTAGTTTAAATTAGCAATTTTCCAAGTGTTTAGGATAAGTTAACCTTTGAACGTGGTAGATAATAGGTTGAAGTTTTGCTTCCTCTTTCGTGATTGTGCGGGTAGGACCGTCACTTGCACTTAGGATGGCAAAACTTTACCTACATCTGACCTGCGTGGAGGTTTTCCTCATCTTTTTTGAAATTTCTAAGTGTTTAGGATAAGTTAACCTTTGAACGTGGTAGATAATAGGCTGAAGTTTTGCTTCCTCTTTCGTGATTGTGCGGGTAGGACCGTCACTTGCACTTAGTAGGATGGCTAAACTTTACCTATATCTGACCTGCGTGTAGGTTTTCCTCATCCTTTTGTTAGAAATTCTCTGTTTTGAATAAGTTAACCGTTCGACGCGCGGTTGTCAATAGGTTCGGTTTCCTCTCATGATTTGTGCGGTTAGGACCGGCACTTTCATTTAGTTGACCAAAGTTTACCTATGACTAACCTGCGTGAAGGTTTGCCGTTTTTTGGGTTTATGCGGGTTTTGCCGCCTTCCCCACGCAACGACTTTCCACGTAATTATGCGGTGAAAACCGGCATATCCGTGTTGAATAAATTAACCGTTCGACGCGCGGTTGTTAATAGGTTAGTGTTCAGTTTCCTCTATCATGATTCATGCGGATAGACCGGCACTTTCATTTAGTGGGATGACTGAACTTTTCCCCTTCAACTGACCTGCGTGAAGGTTTGCCGTTTTTTGGGTTTATGCGGGTTTTGCCGCCTTCCCCACGCAACGACTTTCCACGTAATTATGCGGTGAAAACCGGCATATCCGTGTTGAAAGTTCATAAAGTATAAATGTAAAATCATCAGCGTCGATGTTCTAAGGAGAATCATTTCCATTAGAAGTGGCTCTGGGCCTTTACAAATTTGGAATTGATCTACATGCAAACTGTGTAATTGAGCTCCCTTCCATGTTGTTGGGATGGGAGTGCCATCGAGCCGATATGCACCTGGTTCGGGATCTCGTTCTTTACGCAGCATGTAGTCTCCACATTGAAGCTGGAATTTTATTCGTGTTTTCCCCAGCTGGGGTTCTACACGCATCAGCCTGCTCAGCGTTCATTGCGCCACGAGGTGCGCGAGCGTCCCATCTCTGACAAATGCTTCGACCATATCCTTTACGTCTGTGCATTCTTCAGTGTTGTGGCCTTTTGTCCTGTGAAAGTCACAGTATTTGCTCCGATCAGCATTGGGACGATGTCGGATTATTGGAGCCTTTGGCCATGGGAGCTCCTCAGTGGCGAATATCTCGGTAACGCTTTTGGTGAGTGGCGTCCATCTGGAGTTCTGGTTCGACCGTACGTTATCCCTTCCGCCTAACCGATGTTGCAAGCCGGATGAGGTGTCAAAGTTTACCCTTGACTGCCAAATGCCTAGCTTCCGCTTTTTGTTTAATCGGGCGGTAAGGACGTTGTCTTATCTTGTTTTCTGGGTGTAGAGGTTTGTGCTCTGGGGGAGATCTCTACCCAGTTGCTTCTCCGTTTCCGCAAAGCGTTTTGCTGCTGTCATGATGGCATCCCATGTGGATGGCATGCCATCTTTACCTGTTAAGGTGCGGATGAGCTCTGGGTCGTTCGCGCCCTGAATAAAAGCAGCGCGAACAAGATCTTCGCTAATGTTACCCAGACTTAGCTTCTTTGAGTTGAAGCGAGTGATGAAGTCTGGCAAAGATTCATCTTCCTCTCGAATGCATTTGAGGATTGTCCATTGCTCCTCGGTATACTTTCGTTGTTGGCTGAAGTGTTGGCTAAACTTCTGTTGGAAGTCTGCCCAGTCGTAGATGTGGTTGACCGGTAGACGATCGAACCACGCTCTGGCTGGCCCAATAAGCGTCATTTGAAACATGTAACACCACGTAGGTTCCGTCCAATTGCTGACGGTTGCCCCCGCTATGAATCTGTTCAAATGGTCATCTAGGTCAGATATACCATCATATGTGCCTATGTTGGACATTTGTTTGGCACTTTTTGGGGCAATTGCTTCCGCAATGTCCCTTGCAAATTTGGACGTTCCCGCATTTGCAACAGTTGGTCTAAATGTTTTGGAGAAGTCACGTGGGCTTCCACCTGTGTTTTTTGGTTTGAAGGCTTCTCCAAAACGCCTTCTCGGTTGGGAGTCCGTTTCCTTACGCTTCCCTTTTGCCCTATGGCGAGGGTTCGCGTCGGCGTCGGATTCCTCCGAGTCATCGTTCAAGTATTCTTCGAATTCGTCAGCCTGTTGGACGGAACGCAAGCGTTCGTCCAACTCAGCTTGGAATTCCCTCTGACGTGCCTCCGCCCATGCCTTAACTTCATCGAGTGTTTGGCGGGGGAGTCTTGTTCGTTTCTCTAACTGGGTATCGGTGAATCACAGTGAGCGATTATTTACTGCACTTGCCCCAGCTTGGGTAACTGGGGTAGTGTTCGTAAAATTTACTTCACTTGCCCCGGCTTGGGTAACCGGGGTAGTGTTTGTAAAGACTGTGTAGCCGGTATTCCCCCCAGTAGCTGGGGTTTTGGTTACCGGAGTTTCTTTAACCATCTTTCCAGAAGTTTGAAAAACTGAAAGGAAATGAAGTTCTAGCTTTTATGCACGGATGGCGCCAATGAAGAAACACTAACCGGACCCCGGGCAGATTACGGATAACCTGGGGGTTAGATAGATGTTTCCCATGAGGGGTTAGACCTGGTAAAGATGGTTCTTCTGATAACCTGCAAAACAGACACCGTGAGCTTGTCACTGAGAAGGGGGGGTTCCTCCTTGTGACCACCCTCCGGCGTGAGAATCAGACTAGATTGCTCTTTAAATATAAATGTATATTAAGAGATTGCTAGAGCAGATATCAGGTATAATATGATGATAATTTGATAAGATGAGATGATCATACCATTTGGGGTATTTATAGCCGAAGGTAGGTTTCCAAGGAGGTGTGGCCGGCTGAATAGTGTTCCTGTTCCACCAACTGTGGCCTACGCACGTGCCCTGCTGGTAGTTGGTGGGTAGGCAGCGGCTGACAATGACCAGGCCTGCTGTGTACTATTCCTTTTCCACCAACTGCCGGCTATGCACGTGGTATGACAGGAGTTGGTGAGTAGGCAGCGGCTAATAGTGACATACAGTACAAGAGCATGCTGCTCGCCATACTGTTGTCAATAAGCTGTCGTATCTTTAGTCAGATCTTTTGCCCATACCTCGTCAGGTACAGTACAGAAGATCTTCCCGTATCGTACGGACTTGCTTAGTTGGGCGGGAGTATTCCCCCTCCCGCCTTTGTGCGGGATTGTTCCCGGCTTTGCTCATTCCTTCAGGTGACACTGAATGATTGAGAGCTAAGTGCCTTGTGCGTGTAGCCTTGCTGCGCGGGTGGCCTTCCCTGATGGCTTGTATCCGCAGCTGCGGGAACAGGCAGATTACTTCACCATTGGGAGGCATTTCCTGCGGGAACAGCTTGCGTACTGCGCTTAAGGACGTCACGTCTCTGAGCATGGTTGATCCTGCGGATCCAGTTGGTTTCTGCGCAGACGTCCCTCTTCAAGGTGAGTCTTGCGGGTCCAACTGGGCTCTGCTGGGACCTACCTCTTCAATTATTTAAGCACGTCTTAATCTATAAATTTTGAATTTCAAAACCAAGTGTTGTTTTCTTTGAGCATACTATCAACATATACTTTTTCACAAACAAATCAAAACACTCGATTTAACATGAAACAAATCGACGAAAGAATACAATGTTGTATATACTTGTCTAAACTGTCAAGTGTCAAACTAAACCGTTTCGACGGGTCTATCATCCGACTGACCCAACCAACCTGGTCAATTTAATTTGCCTTTTTCTAAACCATAGTTAACAATCAAACAAAAACTCTTTTAATTTTAACATAAACATTTTAATAAAAAAAATTCGATCACGTCACTTGAAACATATCTTAATTCGTTATGTTCTCTGTGTGCATGCATTTCACACTAGAAAACAAACATTTAGTATTTTATTATGTTCTGGGAGGCAAATATCATCATATGTGTAGTTGACGTGTTATAATTAAACAAATATATAAAAAGGAAAATTGAAAATAAATGGCGATGATAACAAGGTAAAGATATTAAAAGTAGAAGGAGTTGAACTGACAGTTACTATAGTAACAAGGGTATTAATGGAAATATAGATTTGTCACTTTCGTTGCCTATTGGCAATGTTGGCCACCCCCTCACTACTTGCTTGCCTTTTGGCAGTTTCCCACTTCCCCCCTCACATAACAACTATTTTGGACCTATTTTACATTTTTACCCTTCACCTCTATCAAGCGGGCCGCCCAGGGGGGAGGCGTTAGAGGTCAAGCGGGTTATTTTTGAAATTAGGATTGCAACATATAACCACCCGTTTAACACAAGGACATTAACAATACTTAAATCTTTTATCTTTTATAGCTAGTTTAGTTTATTATATAGTTGAGGTTAGACTTTAGTTATTATTTTTATATTAGAGCTACACAAATGTGGCTTATTATGCTATAAATATTAGGAATAACTTTATAGATATACATTCTAAGTTTATAAAACATTATATTTTACAAAATATAAGTTTTGATGGACAAAGTATGATCTCTTAAAAGTGTTATTTAAGAAAATGTGATAATTTCATTAATTTGTAACATCAAAGTTAGATTATGGATTTATCAATTAATGGTAAAGCAAGCTATACTTTTGATTATTATAATTTCATTGTGCCTTAATTATGATTTTGTAACTTTTTACGGTAAGAACAATTGTGTTTATTAACATGTAACAAAAGACATCCCAAGAGTATAGTGAAAGAGATTATGATAAATACGTTTCCATTGGTTAAAAATCAAGCGAAACAATGTTTATTAGTTTGGATATCTTCGTGTATGTACAATTTTTTTAGACTAATCTTGTATCTCAGAAGCTAACGTCTTGCTTGTTATCTTTCTGATGCTAATTAAAAAGTTATAGTGAACTCGTTAAGTAGGGAAGTGTTCCATGTGACAATAAAGCCATGAGTGAGAAGCGGTTCGAAGGAAAATAAGAAAGAGATAGAAGAGATTATTAGGGATGTATTAGGGATATCAAATATTTAAGTCAATTGGTTGTTTTAAATGGTATAATTTTGAGTTGATGTAGTTATTTATGTAGGGAGGGGACGTGCTTATTATTGTTTGTGTTTACAAAGTTTACATTTCGAAAAAAAAATAAAATAAAATAAAAATAAAGACAACCACATATCTTAAAAGTTGTTATCAAGATCATTATTAGACATTTATATAATTTTGGTTAATGACACAATAACTATTGAAAGGTACACATTTAAATACCCAATATCTGAAGCCATTTAGTCAAATTAAAACCTTTATTACATGAGAAAAATGAGTCCTAAATCCTAATATTTGATAATGATTATGCTATTAACATTTGATAAAATAGTCAACAACAAAATAATCAACACTTGATAAAAAAATAGTCAACAACTAAAGGCTGGTTAAGTTCTGTAAAGTTGTTCAGAAATTCAGGGCGAGTTTAATAACCTCTAGAATTTGAAACCCTGTCCAGTTTAGTCCAAATTTTCGCCTAAGTTAAGAATTTTAGCTCAAACTTAGCTAGTACAACTTGGCTCGTCTATAAAAAGTTGTCTTGTTTGTTCAAGGCTTTTCTCAAACAAATTGCCAAAGAGTTAAAATGAACAAACTAAATCTCCTTTACTTTGTCTATAACACCTTTCGCTATGGGGCGCTCAAAAGGGGGAGGGGGTTGGGAGTGAACACCATAAAGGGGTGCTAAAGGCATGGTCTCATGAAGACCGACGTTGTTGGTTTTCTTTTGGTGTGCTCTCATACTTCTCTCTCTCTCTCTCTCTCTCTCTCTCTCTCTCTCACACACACACATATATACATACTAGTTTGATCCTCCCGTGTTACGGGAGTTTATTTAAGTTTTTGTTTTTAATATATATATATATATATATATATATATATTAGTTTATTATTATGTTTTTTTGTGTTTGGGTATTTTCAATTGAGATGTGTAGGTTTTTCAGATTTTTAACGAACAAACATACACGAACATAAACATCTTGATTTTTTTTAAATTAACAAACATGAACACAAATATTTGTCTAATGAATAAGGGGATGTTGATGTATTTGACGATGGCGGGTAGTATCGAAAGTTAACCGGCGATAGAGATGATAGACCAACAAAGGAGAACATGTAAAGAAGATAAATTAAATTAGGGTTTGAGGATGAAAGTTTTTATCAATAAATAAGATCTTATAACCCATTTGAGAGCTATTAGGGTTTGGTAAGACTCATAACCCGTGAAAATTATTCTTTGATGATTAAGATGTTATTTCACAAATAAATGAGATGTTATAACCCGTTTAAGGGTTATCCGGGTTTGGTGAGACCCATGACCCGTAAAAATTTATTGTTTGATTATGAAAGAGTTTCACAAATAAATGAGATGTTATAACCCATTTAAAGACTATATGGGTTTGGTAAGACCCATACCGCGATTTCGGGTCAAATGCATGAGAAGCCTCCATTTGTAAATCTAGCAATCTGGTAACTTTAGAGAATGTGGGGGACAACCTGAGAGCGACACATAGGATTTTATGGTAGGTAATTATATAGATAGTTAGATTAGATATATGTATAGATAATGGTTCAAATAAAAACAATTGTTTTGTGAGAAGTGTGAGAAGACTTTGAAGTAAAATATATCACCTAAACAGGACACGATACCATGCAAATAGGAAACTATACAACTTTTATAAACTATCAATCTACCACTAGATCTTAGATCAAAGGGTCTACATCTATTCTTATGTTTCTCACAAAACTATTGTTTTTTACATTGATTGCTTTTGCATTATTTTTGTTTACTATGGATTAACTTTTGGATTATTTTTTATTATGAAATCATTTACTTTTGGGTTATTTTTGGATTGAAGTTACATTTATAGAAAATTATAAGGTAAATTATTCAACCGGGTTGAACCTTCCGGTATAACCCGGTTCAACTGGTTGTACGATTTTTTGTCCAATCCGGTAAAAGTAAAATATCGGTTTTTAAAACATTGACGGAGCGTTATGGGAAAAGGCTTCGAAGCCCAATTTCTTAGGTGGTGATGACGTTAAAGCCCCTCCATAGTGAACAACATAAACTATTAACACTTGGGGTTAATTTAGTGAGTCAAAAGAGCGAACCAACTTTGGCTATAGCCCGACTCCTTTACAAACCGAGCCAGCTCGGCTAGCCAGATTCAAACAAGTTTCTAGCCTCTAGCCTCGAGCCATGGACGGTGCTAGACTTTATTCACAAAAGTGCAAAAAAATGAAAATAAATAAAAATACAAGGGTAAAAATGTAAATAAAAATAAAAAGCAAGGGCATTCATGTAAAATGGCAAGTAGATACTTTATAAACAGACTTGTCTAGTGTCCCCATTTCTCACTTGTGTGGAGGAAAAAACCACTTGAACAACTGCCGGCTGCACACACACACACACACACACACACACACACACACACACATATACATACACACACATATACATACACACACATATATCATCATCATCAATCAATCAATTAATCAATTATGGCGCTTCGAATGAATCCGGTGACGTTGCAATCGGAGATGTATCGTTCAATTGCTGTTCCTAAAACCACGAATTTCAGATCTCCCAAATTCGCCATGGCTTCAACCCTCGGATCCTCAACTCCGAAGTCAGTAATCTTATATTATATTATATTATATTATACTATATTATATTATTCATTCGCTGTGTTTATTTCATGATTAGACGTGTTTTGATTCAGCTGTGTTGTTATTTCGTTTCCGGTACGGAACTAATTGTTTCATTTCGTGTGAAAACGATTGGTAGATTCCAGGTGGCGGATTGAATCATAAGATACCATGACGAGGGATGAGATCCGTACAGTACTGACCGATTTTTTCGGTATCAGTACCATTGAAAATAACGAAACTGAATGGTACCGATACTGAAAACATGAATAAACAAGTACTGTAGCTGGTATGGAATGTGTTATGTCGTTATCGTTACGGTACCGGTATTGATTCTGTACCGGAAAATCTAGATACCGAAAACGAGTAAAACATACACCGAATACCATACTAATTTTCATTATTGAAACCAAATGGTACAGATACCGAAAACATGAAAAAACAAATACCAGTGCTGGTTCGGTACGGTACTGGTATTCAGTGAAAAAATCTTATGTCGTGGATGTATATTTTGTGACGATGGATCAATGATGCCTTGAAATAGTATTGTTTTTTATCTAGTTATTTGTATATTTGGATTTATAGTAGATGAATTATGTGAATTCATTTTTATGATTAGGTGAAGATATTCGAGATGTCATATGATTTATTTTTGGTATTGAGTTGGTCGCTTTTGAATTTGTTTGGCCATAATGTCATTTTCTTTCATTTTCTAGATGTGGCTTTCATTATTGTTAGTTATTCAAGTTTTAGGGGCTGCTGATTAGGCTACAAATGATTTGCATTATTAATGACATGCATACTCTAGGTGAATAATTTACATCCACTATAAGTGAATTTAATTGTTCTCTAATACCTATTGAAAGTCTATAAATAATAGTATTGTTACTTTACCTCTTGTGGGATATTGATATAGGTGCTTGCATCTTTTATCACCGAAACAGTTAGAAGCTACTTGATAGTTGATCCAAGTGTGTTTTAAATTCTCAAGATTTTTCATTACAAGCTACTTATTTGACTTGTTTCGTTTAAGTTGTGTAGTAACGTAGACTTGTAGTTTATATTTGCCCCTCTTAATATTGTCGTCTTTTAACTTCGTAGCCTTGGTTCAAAAAAGCGTGAGGTGCTCCAAGGCGTTTAGAACTTTAAATCCCGAAAGCTGCATTTGTCTCATCTTTTCTACATATTAGCCTTTCTATAAGTAAACCATTGATAATTACTTCTTCCTGTTGGTTGTTTTTACATATCACCCTCCCACAAACCCCAACTTTCTCCAAGTTTGACTCAGACACGCATGAATGGAGACGCTTTCCTGATCGCACCAATCACGTCTTTTTTAAAACCAAACTATGTGGGTCTTTGATGGTACATAATAAGTGATTTTTTTCTTCATCTACATGTTTAAGCTGTTTTATGTGGTATTTTTTATAATCTTATTTTAATGATTATAATCTGTTCAAATGAATCACTGTTCAAATGAATCACTGTTCAAATGAAAATAGTATCTTTGTTTTCACTTTTCTTGTTCTTGTTAATTAGGTAGATGGTGTAAGTTTGAACTTTGAGTAAACTGTTCCTCTTGGTAGTTTAATTGGCCAGCTACTTCAAGAATCCCTCAACCAAGCCAACTTCTTGATAAGCTTATCTATCTTTTAAACCTTTCTTGAGCTCATTTAGTTCTTATTATTTGCACACAGGGTTGAAAGTACCAAAAAGCCCTTCACCCCTCCACGTGAGGTTCACCTCCAGGTGACACACTCTATGCCACCACAAAAGATAGAGATCTTCAAATCCATTGAAGGCTGGGCTGAAGAAAACATACTGGTCCACCTAAAACCAGTTGAAAAATGCTGGCAACCACAGGATTTCTTGCCCGAACCTTCATCTGATGGTTTTGAGGAACAAGTGAAGGAATTGAGGGCTCGGGCTAAAGAGATTCCTGATGAATACTTTGTTGTGTTGGTTGGAGATATGATTACTGAAGAAGCTTTACCTACTTATCAAACCATGCTTAATACTCTAGATGGTGTGCGTGATGAGACTGGGGCTAGCCCGACACCGTGGGCTGTCTGGACCAGGGCTTGGACCGCTGAAGAAAATAGGCACGGTGACCTTCTGCATCAGTATCTTTACCTTTCTGGGCGGGTCGACATGAGGCAGATTCAGAAAACTATTCAATATCTGATTGGGTCTGGAATGGTAATTTTTTATATTTTTCATCTTAAGTTTATGTTTTGAAAGTTGTTTCCTTGTTTTCCTTTGTCTAGCATTAGTAGCCAGTACTGGGGTGGAAAAAACAATAGTGGGTATGGTAACAATTCATGATGGTGATCACATTTTGTTCGTTTTCCTGAAAAAAGTTTATAAATTATTTTTGTTAAATATGCTTACAAAAATATAAGTTTTTAAGAAAAGTAATTTAGTACGTTGTTTGCATTAAAAATGCAGTTTGGGTGACTTTTGACCCCGTTTGGCCTGTTTTTTTTAGCCATTTTACTCATTTGACCCGTTTAGCCAGTTTACCTTTTCAGTTTTTGGTTTTGACAATGATTTCGGCTTTGGTTTGCACGGTTTTGCCATCTGATCTTGAAACTTTCTGAGCCGAAAAAAATGACCTACAATAATGAATTTGGGCCTCATTTTTTTTAATTAATAATTAATACACACATTTGGGCCTAAAGTTTTTGGTCTACACTATTTATAATCCATAAATTCAATAACAAAACTTGGTTTTTACGGGTTCGGTTCCATTTGTTCGTTTTTGGTACTTGCAAAACCGAAAATTCGGTTCTTGGAAAAATATATAAATCCAAACCCTTGGTTTTGGGTTGGATTTGGTTATTTTGGTTATGGATCGTTTTCCTGTTTTATAGACACCCCTTTGCCTAAATTAACTAGTGGTTTATAAACAAATCGGTTTAAATTAGTTTCTACTATCAAATGACATTTATGCCCTTTTTCCATGCACCTTGCTCTTTCAGGATCCACGAACTGAAAACAGCCCGTACCTCGGGTTCATCTACACATCATTCCAAGAACGGGCCACCTTTATCTCTCATGGAAACACAGCCCGTCACGCAAAGGAGCACGGGGACTTAAAACTGGCCCAAATCTGTGGTATAATCGCAGCCGATGAAAAAAGGCACGAAACCGCGTACACAAAAATAACTGAAAAACTATTTGAAATCGACCCCGATGGCACGGTTCTTGCTTTTGCTGACATGATGAGGAAAAAAATCTCCATGCCCGCACACTTGATGTATGACGGGCGAGATGATGACCTGTTTGAACATTTTTCAGCTGTTGCACAAAGGCTTGGTGTATATACGGCCAAAGATTATGCAGATATTTTGGAGTTTTTGGTGGGTCGGTGGAAGGTGGCGGATCTGACCGGGCTTTCGGGTGAAGGGCGTAAGGCCCAAGACTATGTGTGTGGGCTGCCCGTGAGAATTAGGAGGCTCGAGGAGAGGGCTGCGGCAAGGGCAAAAGAAGGGCCAACTGTTCCGTTTAGTTGGATATTTGATAGACAAGTGAAGCTCTGAATAATGAAGCCTAACTCTGAAGTTTGTGTTTGGTTCTATGGGTAGAGAGGTTGGAAGTTAAAACCTATGTTAGATGTTTGTTTCTCGTGTAGCGATTATGTGTTTTTTTGTTGAATTTGGTGTGTGTGACGCATTTAAAGTTGTTTGGATGTTGGACATACTATATAGAACGTGTTATGCCAGTTTTGATGATGATGGTTATTGTCTGTATGTTAATGTTTTCATAAGGATACATTCATAAATAAATTTGTATGATAGTTGACACCATCTATGGTCGTCCATGTGGACCGTTTATATGTTGCGGTGTGAGGCCACACTCCAAAGAATGAGGTGACATGTTTATATGTTACGACGTGAGGCAACGCTTCTTGCACTGGTTCGTAATTTCTAATCCAGTAAAACAATTTTCTTTAACTTGATATTGGGTCGACGGGGAGATGAGGGAGACGGATGGGTCGTGAACATTTGAGTGTAAAAGAGAAGAGAGAAGTGTTTTTGAGTGTGTGACATGCAAAAGTAAGATGTCAACTGAGTGAGTGGATCAACCTTCGTTTTAAGTTTTTCTTGGTTTTAAGTAGGTTGTAGTATTAGGTGATATCCGTTCAATTACTTGAACAAATTTACTCGCATCTAAACCAAATATATTTGTACAACCTTAAAAAATTAATGCCTATTATATTAAAGCTGTTACAAATAAACTTAAAACTTGAAGTTTTTTTTTCTTTAAACTATACATTTATAGTTCAATATATGATATTTCATGCTAGTTTTTTAAGGTGGGCTTAGTAATTGGTTTATGGTAAAGGGCATCCAACGGGTAATTTTTTAACAATATAAAAATATAAACTAGTTATCCATGATACCGGATGGGTAATAAGTAACGGCCTAACGGGTATCCTACTAACATGACAACATGAGTACATATATAATACACAATTTTAACACTAAAACACAACTTAGATTCATTCTTAGACCAATTGGCATGGTTTCGCTCCGCGAGAACCAATCACGTCTTATATTTTTAATATCTAGTTAACCTACACCACAATAGTTAAATGACATATTAGTTAAAGTCTCACTACCTACGTGACAGTGACATGACACTTTAACTAGCCCCTCCCGGTTAAACCATGAGAGAGAAACCGAAACCCATTTAACGGTTGCTAGTAATCCTGAATTACAAATTCTGGATTTACAAGGGTGAAAAGTGTAACAACAAATTACATATCTCAAGTTATGATATAACAAATAAATAACTTGGAAAGGGGGCAGCTGCGCCGCTAATAAAACACCAAAGCTAACAACAAATAACAATGAATCACATCGATGCAGCAGAGGAACGAATCGTAACGGAGAGACTGAGGCAAAAGCTCAACGAGGTCAATTCCGCCGCTCAATCTCAGCTCGGAGTGGTTCAGGATCACGTCAATTTCACTCTCCAGGTTGCCTTATTATTATTATTATTATACTGTTGTTGTTTATGTTTCTCTCTAAAAGTAAAATAAAATGTTTATATTGAAGTTTGATAAGTGAATATTGATGGATGTGCAGAAAGCGTACTTTAAATGCACATACGAGTGCTTTGACAGGAGGAGGAGGAAGCAGGATGATATAAGCATGTGCGTTGAGAATTGCAGCATTCCTGTTCTTCAAGCTCAGAATCTCGTTGAAGGCGAAATGGCCAAGTTTCAGGTACTATTTTTATTATTCATGTTGATTTGGTTAATTGTGATATATAATAAACCCTAAATAACATCTTCTAACAAATATATTGTGACATAATGATAGTTTTGTAGTATATGTTGTCTGATGGAAATCAAAATAGCTGATTTGTTTTCTTGATTCCGGTTGAGTTTGTACCTTACTCATCTTGTTTAAGGCTAGTTACTACTAGGTCTTTTATGCTAATATAGTAATGTGAAAACTAGATCTTGTGTTTTTGCCTATTTTGTTCCTCTATTCTTGAAATCTTGACTTGACTATTTTTGGAATCTATTTGTCTCAACAAAGTTAGATCAATTGCTACTTAGTTCTTTGTAATTATGGCTTGCGAGAGGTCCTTGATGAATTTGATATACATAGCACTTGCATGGCATGAGTCGGTTCTACACAAATGCTTCACATCGTAGTAGTCAAAGTAGGTGGTTTCACTTGCTTAATTCCGGGCCTTCGATATTTAGATTTTGAGGATGATAAGTATGTGCGTCCACTCTCAATTCTATGTTGATTTTCTTCCACTCAACCCCAAGTTCTGGTTTGGTTGGTTGAAGGAAACATTGAAATTGATAAAAAAAATATGGCAAGCTTTGCTTTTTTCTTTTGTTAAAAAAAAAAGAACAATGATAACATGGTCCTTGTGTGCGAGTTTTCAAAGATTTAGGCTTAGTGATATTTAGAATTCGTGGATCCATTATGTTGGTTGTGTTGTTGCCTTTACACCTTCATAACATGTTATTTTTCTTGTACATTTGCCTGCAATTGTAGTGCAACTACATCTTGCAAGGATCTTTAAGGCAACTGTTATGTCAGTTTACGTTTTAGAGTTATCATCAATTATTTATCAATGGCGGAATCCAAATTGTTGCTTCACTTAATATGCACCATCGTAACCTCATTTCCTTTTCATAATCACTTGATGAAGTGCTTCAAATTTCTCTTTCATGTTTTTCATGTTAATCATCCTCTAAAGTCACTGAAGTTGAAAGGTGTAAAAATACTGTCATTTGTCATTTTGTTGCCTAGAATAGTTAACCTTTTTGTTGTTGCATATAGGAACGATTAAATCGGTCACTTATGGTTTGCCAAGACAAATATGAGTGCAAAACTCCAAAAGATCAAGACTGATGCAGCACAGGACATAGAATCATGTGTTAATCGGTCGATCGATGAAAATATTAAGTCGCTACCACATTTGGTTGCAAAGTTGAAGACTTCTCTCGCCATCGACCCTACAAGCGAGTGAAATGTGCGTCTTTTTGTATTAATTCACATAATCCTATGGAGAGGTAAAGAAACATGCCTAATTTATATTGACTTGATCAGTTAATTTGCTTTTAAACTTGATGGATTATATTTTGTTGAATTAGATTGTTGCTTTTTTTTTGAAAATTATTAGTTATTCCTGTTATCATGATGACACACTTCACTAGATAGCAACGTATTTTTGTACTTAAATCAGTATTTGTAATTGCACTTCCTTTGTTCACATAAAAGTTTAATTTGATGATAGATTTTAAGAAAAATAAAATACCAATCATGATATAATTCAATGTAACCGATCATAAGGTTAAACATTTGGTGGGGAAAACTTTAAACCTTCTTAATGCATTTACTTTTAAATTGAACTATTTTTTTTTATTTTTATTTTGCAAATTAAGAGAAACAAATAAAGCATGGATTTGTTTTTATTTTTTTTTGGGTATCTTAACAAATTAGGACAGTATACATGTGTGTGTTAAGTGAGCTGTTGTATTATACACATGAACTCGAGCTTGACGCAAAATTTATCGGTTGCCAGAAAGGAAACCCAAAATCATTATAATTTTATTGTAAAATTTCAATCTATTTAAGTTATCTCATAAAATATATTTTCTTTTAAAACTATAATTACAAACATGATCCTGCTAGGTAGACCCGAACTCGACCTATTTAGATAAACATGTTTGTGGATTAAATCGAAACGGGCCTAAATTTATTCAGAAAAAATCAAAAACAAGAATTTCGTGTTAGATTCATGTTGTGTTAGTATTTCAAACTCCTAAATTCCATATATAATTTTCGGTATCTATTAAACAAACTATAGATATTAAAACATGAAAATAGATACGTTTTTGTTTAACTTCTAGTTGGCTCGTAAAAGATTTGCAAATAGTTGGCATACAATTGGTCAAATAAAATACCATTTAGAAAACCTACATGTTTCAGGTTTTTTTTTTCTCGTAAAATTTTCTTAACTATTAATTTGCACATAAAAAGTATCATACATTTTTTAAAGAAGTCCATCAACTATACTTTATACTTAAAAATCCTACATAGTTTTATGTTTTTTTTCTTCATAAAAGTCTCGTTAACTATGATTGGATGAAATCATATAAATATTATTTGAAAAATTATATTACAATACCGATAAAAAAAAATTTGTAACTTTGTATCACTTTTAAAATTTACAAACCCATGTTTTCAGTTTTATTTTATTTTATTTTGAGACACGTCATTCTTGTTTTTGAAATTTTATTTTTTATTATTAAAATATTGAATTATAGCAAGTCAATTCTTTTCTCATGTAAATTAATAATTAAAAAAAATCATAATTTTGTTTAAACTTAGAATATGGATGCACTTTAGTAGTAAAAAATTGTTAACATATTCCAATAAGAAAAAGAAGGTTGTGTTAGTTTTTGTTTGTAAAAAATTATTAAAAGACTTTTATATAAAGTTATATGATTATATAAAATAACTTAACTTCTCATTACATTATAAATTAGTGTATTATATAAATAAAATTTTTATATTTTGATAAATTAAAATTATTTATATATAAATTAAAAAAAATTGGCTCAATATATTTTCAAGAAAGCAATTCCACTACACCACATCCAAGTATCCAACCAGTGGGCCCAAGTCAAACCCACAACCAATCAAAAACCACTGATAGATTTCCATTTTCCACATTAGATGAACCTACACAACTCTTAAACCCGGCCCAGACCGGACCGGAGCCAATAACCCATCAAGCAAAATATTCAAGCCACAAACTATATGTGGTTCATGATGCTTCTTCATCTTCAAACCAAAGGTTCTCAAATTTACACCAAACCCACAAACACACAATAAACCCATTCTCATCATCAACCTCTCATTCATTGCTATCTTTTGATTCACTTTAATGGCAATATCATCAGTTAATGCAACAGGGTTTGCATCTTCTTTCCATGGAAGTTGGGGGACATCCATAAATGGTGAAGAGTATGCCACCATGGTTGCTAAGACCACACCGAACATGGTTCGGGTTGGGAAGCCGTTACGGTCCGGACCGATGATGGGAAATGTTAATGAAGGCAAAGGGATATTTGCACCATTGGTTGTTATTACGCGTAACATTGTTGGAAAGAAGCGGTTTAATCAGCTTAGAGGGAAAGCGATTGCGTTACACTCGCAGGTATCATACACATGTCGTTTAACACTTGTGGTTTTTGTGACTTGTTAACCGAATTATTGAAATTGGTAGCTTTTTGTAAGAGGGTGCACTGACTTTTTAACTGTCGATATTTGTAAGAGAATTGTCATTGGCTAAGAAGAAAAACACGATTTTATAAGGGAAAAGAATAAGAGTTCTTTTATATATATGTGCAATAAAGAAAATCAATGCCACCTCCTTTTTGAATGAAAAAATGTGAGAATTTTAAGAAGTGTTAGCTGAACTCTATGAATTGCCGTCCGCCTAGAAAAAAATGTGAATTTTTATTAGAAAAGCATGGTTTTTAATAAGAACATTAGTTGAATCCTCTGACTTGTCATTCGAAGAGAAGAACCCGTGAATTTTTATGAAGAAAAACGGTTAACTTTTTTATTTGTAAAACATCAATGTGGACTCTTATTAGGAAGAAAATGTGAGTGTTCTTATTATAAAAATCTATGATCACCCAGAGGTTTCTGATTCTGTCATTGTTCATATACACGTGTATATGAGATCTTTTAAGATTTTTCTAAGAGGATGTTTGTAATTGCGTTTTGAAATTGTTGTGTTATATAGTGTGATTATATACAGTTTTAGATGCAAAATGACAAAAAAAAACACATTATGATAATGACTTATTGAGTGTCACCATATCTAAACACTAATATTTGGACTTGTTTTTAGGTAATCACAGAGTTCTGCAAATCGATAGGGGCGGATGCAAAACAAAGACAAGGGTTGATTCGGTTGGCGAAGAAGAACGGTGAAAAACTTGGATTCCTAGCTTAATTAGTAATGATATTTGCAGACAGAAGATTGTAAGTTTGATGAGAAAATTGAATTTTACCTCCATAGTATGTATGTATGTATGAAGATGTGGCTCACATTAAACATATGAATCAAATTCACTTCATATCTTTTAGCTTTAACATTATGAATGTTACATTAGAAACTTGAAATGCCCTTTAGATTCGACAGTCGACGCCACGGATACTTTTAGAAACGCGATATAAGTTTCTACATGTCTTAACGTTCAAGCGTGAATTTGAATGTGGTCATCTGAATCAAGCTCTATAAACATTGACATGTACTAAAAGAAAATTGACTTCAATGTCAAGGGTTTTGGGAATGAGTGGCAAAACGGCCTAGTCGGGTTTGTGTGACAAGTTGAAATCGATTACACATATCTCAGTAAAAGTTTATAATTAGTTTGAAGAGCCTCTTGGAGTCTTGGTGATATTGGATGGTTGATCCAATTTGTTTTAACCCCAAAATATATAACACTTTCTAATGTATGTACGCAACTCAAAACAAATAAATTTACAACTCAGATATAACCTCACATCATTAGCTATTGGATTTATTTTGTTCATTAGTGGGCATATGTATAGAACGAATTTTGAATTTGGGTACAGTATAAATGGATAGTCAATTTAAAGCGAGTAAACAGAACTCCATACTTGATCTCATTAATACATATAGAATTATGCGGAAAGTTGTATTTGTTGAAAGTCGCATGTACGACGTCAATAAAGATTAATCATTAAATGTATAATTGTATATGCTCATCGAACATAAAATAAAGAGCTTCGAGCCAATAAATACTAAGAATATTCTGGAACTTGGAAGTCTAATCCAACCTCCGAACAAACAAAACCATGACCGACCAACCCCTAGCGGTTCAGTCACTTGTATATGTTTCTTTCGTCTTCCGTGTTTTCTAGGGCTGGCCCTGATGTGGGGGGGGGGGGGGTCACGTACATGATCAACCTTGAAGGCCCGTAATTTGTAATATATCTCTATAATATATATATAAACGAAAACATAAAAATTCTACGTGTCGCGATGTGGTCGCTCCCCCTTTTTTGGAGTCACCAGATTTACTTAATTTTTAAATGGAGGTTCTCATGCATTTGACCCGAATTCACGGGTATGGGTCTTATCAAACCTAGATATTTCTTTAAAGGGTTATAACATCTCATTAAATTAAAAACTAATCTCACCAAATATTTGATATAAAAATTCTATAAAGTAGGATATACTTAAAATTAATATATGATTTATTTAAAAAAAGATATATATAATTTATAATTAAAAAACCAATTTTATAGTAAAAAAAGTAAACGGGTCTTGGGTCTCATCAAACCCATATAGCTTTTAAAACGGGTTATAACATCTCATTTATTTGTTAAACAATTTATCATCAAACCATAAGTAATTTTCATACAATAAAAAAAATAAAAATTCAAAAAATAAAATAATATAAAACAACCCCGTAATATGGTGGATAAAAACTAGTGTGTGTGTGTGTGTATGGTTTGGATTAAATACAAATGAAATTAACGTGCTAAACGTGAAAATCAAGTAGAGTAATTATGTAATTACTCTAAAATAATTACTCTATAATGTAATTACATAATTATTCTACTTGTATATATAATTACTCTACTTGATTCTCACTTTTAGCACGTTAATTTCATTTGTACCGTTAACCTTCCCCCATATATATATATATATTATGTTTAAAGAATATTGTATTCTTAATATAAGAAACAACATAGCCCAGTTTATAACGTAATTACCTAATTCATTTAAATCCATGCTTATAGCTCAGGCCATATCCCAATTCCTAAATTTAAACAAACTTAAAAGTTTAATTATTTTAGCACAATAAAATATAAACCTCTTTTATTTATTATTTATTTATTTATTTATTTAACTCGTCCGACCCAAAAACGTTTTAACAATTCTTATATACGGCCTTGTGGAGTCCTAACCCACTCAACCCATGAGTGATGTGTGTGCATTCCAGATTTCTAGGTGTCAACATAACTTTTTAACATACAATTACAAGATGGATTTTGGGGAGCCCATTAGTTTCTAGTATTGGGCTTAGGCTAAGCGATGTGTACTACATGGACACGTGGATGAAACACGTGGAAGAGGCAGGAAGATAGTAAGCATGATCTCAAGCGCCACCTCACTACTTTTAAACACACAACACACTTGCACTCGAAACAAACAAACAAACAAGAAGAAAAGATGGCTGGAAAAGTGATCGCAACGGTGCCGGAGGGCAATGCATTGTCGCCTAAGGGGGATTGTCAACCGTTGACTTACGAGAGGAGAGTCCGGACTGACCTCGAAACTCAACTTCCTAAACCTTGTATCTTTCTTTTTCCTTATTATTATTATTATTATTGCATCTCGTATTGCTCTTATCAACAAGTTGATCGCCTTGGTTTTGCGTAAAACCGCGAAACTTTGTTTTTGAAATTTTATAAACCGTTCTTTGGTTTCAGTCTATTCGGTTTTGCCACTTAAAATTTTGGGCCGAAAAAATAAATTTAGCTAAAATTGTTGAATTCGATTTTAAATTATTTTGTTAATTAATAACTAATTAATCATTATACATTCTAATGAAAAAAAATTTATTGGATGCTTGTCAAATTCTTATTAAATCTAATTGTATCTTTATCTTACTATACTAATAAAAGAATACCTAATAAAGTGTTCCAATTAGGTCACTCATGCATATTTTTCTCAAATCGGGTCACTAAATCTTCAAATCGAGTCTCACCGATTTTTTTGTTTGTTAAGACAGAAATGAAGGATAAGATGTGGGGGTCGGAATTTGCAATATAGGTAGTTATATTTTTAAAAAATTAAAAAACGTTAATTATATTAAAATTCAAAAATAAAATCCACGACACCACTCAGCGTCAACATAAAAAAAAGATAAAAAGATTTTCTATGTGAAACAAAAATTAAAAGCGTTAAAAAACATGTTAAAACCTTTAATTTAATAAAATATGAAAGTTGAGTGACCTAATTGGAACACTTTTTAAAGTTGAGTGACCTAATTGAAACACTTTTGAAACTTGGTTACTATTCTATGAAATTGCCCCATAAGAGAATAGTAATAGCATAAGAGAATAGTAATAGAAGAAATGTATTGTTGAAGTTTATATATCAAACCTACATTTCTTATTATTTCTAATCTCGTATCTTATTCATTCTAGCCATCAAGCAGGTTATAACATAGTGTGGATTTTATTACGTAGTGTAATTTTCATACATGAAGTTTAACCAACTACGCAACTTTAACACATTTTTTAAATTCCTTGCAAATCAACTACGGACATAAGTAGTTGATTTCATAAGTAATTTTGTTTACTCGTTTGTTTTTTCCATTAAGTCTACATTAAATCAATTCATAAGTATTTTAAGAATCACAATCGAAATAAATGATTTTTTTTATTTTTATTAGTAGATATATTTCGTGTAATAATCGGGTTCAAAAATTACACCGTGTTCAAAAGCTCTTTACTTATAAAGAGAAACTGACAATAACAAAGATAATAAGTTCGGTTCGCTATGGTGCGGTTTTTGGTTTTCTATTACATGCAAAACCAAAACCATTTCAGTTTCTTTCTTACAAAAAACATCAAACTAATTTAATTGACAATAACAAAGATCATAAGTTCGGTTCGCTATGGTGTGGTTTTTTGTTTTCTATTACATGCAAAACCAAAATCAAACCAAAATCGGTTCAGTATTGTACAAACACATCATACTAATATGTCGGTTCAGTTTTATACAAAAACATCAAACATTCAAACTAATATGTTGGGTTTTAGTTTTTCCTGTGAGTTTAGCTTTTCTGGTTTTTTGGTCTCGAATAGTTTGTTCGGTTTCATGCACGCCCCTACTTCATTAATCCTGCCTTCTTCCTCTATGAATATTGCCTAATTACTTATAATTTTACTGAAAATATTGCGAAAATTTTATGAACAATTTGATGAATGATGAGATTGCGCATGTTATGTTACTTGATTCTGAATTCCATGCACAGATTCGTAAAGTTTTTATAAACAATTTGACGTCTACTTTATTCTGAGTTCATTATACATATTATGTTTGTTACGACTCTGTGAATAAATTGAAAATGACAATTCGTTGGGAATAACTTACAGATTTAGCAAGGGGGGTGGTAGCTCCAGATACCGAACATCCGAACGGAACGCTGGGGCACAGGCACTACAATATGACCGTTCTCCAGCAGCACGTTTCGTTCTTCGATCGTGACAATGACGGTATCATTTACCCCTGGGATACCTATACCGGTGAGCTCTCAACAAATCAAACACTTAGATACATTATTTAACATTGGTGAATTGACATACGGTGCAGGTATGCGTGAGTTAGGGTTCAATGTGCTGATATCCATTATAGCCGCTTTGTTTATCAATATCGGGATGAGCTATCCGACCCTCCCTGTATGTTGTGTTCATTTTTTGTAACTACGTTTTGTGCATCGAAAAACTGATGAGGTTTGCCTTAATTTTGTAGGGTTGGATTCCGAATCTTTTGTTCCCTGTGTATGTTTACAACATACATAAGTCAAAGCATGGAAGTGACACAGGAACTTACGATACCGAAGGAAGGTCTGCCCTATCTATATCGTACCGCAAGTAACATAGTTATGAAAAACGGTTTATGAGTTTCTAAAATCTAAACTGAAGCAACTGTTTATAGAAAAACACCATTTTTCACATTAAGAGTTGCTATTTTATTCAAAAGTTATCATAGCATAATTACTCTAGTTATATATATTCTTTTCATTTTAGAATTTTATCCTAACAGTATAATACATGATTTTTAGTCTTAAGCCATATTATTTTATTTTTGTATTGTAGATATATGCCAGTGCACTTTGAGAATATGTTTAGCAAATACGCAAGAACAGTGCCCGACAAGCTCACGTTTAAAGAGATTTGGAACATGACCGAAGGGAATCGACAAGCGTTTGATTTCTTTGGATGGTTAGTTTGTTTAAACGAACCCTCAGTTATATTTAAAATCTAAATCATCACCTTTGTCATTATAAGGTCATCATAATTAATACATTTAATACAAATACTTGATATTGATGCAGGACTGCTGGGAAGATGGAGTGGGCGATCTTGTATGCACTTGCTAAGGATGAGGAAGGTATGTTATCAAAAGAGGCGGTTAGACGGTGTTATGATGGGAGTTTGTTCGACTATTGTGCGAAGATGAACCGGACGGCGCACATGAAGGCGTATTGATAAAGTGCTGTGTAGATTTCATAGGTGTTCTGTGTGAGATTCTATGTATGTTTTGTGTTTTGAAGTTGGTTACATGTATAGTGTAGGACAAATAAGAGGTGTTATATTAATGGTGATTTGAGTTTTAAGACGATATTGGGATGATAGAGAGGATGATAAACAGTTAATGGCCATAATGTTAACTAATTAGATTGCTATAAGACGTCGAATTTTAAATGTTGAATTTAAATGTTTCAACTAAAACAATGACTAGCCTGTTAATGCATTTATCAAGTGGCTAAAACTAAATAAATTGCTATAAGACATCAAATTTTGAATGTTTCTTCCAAGCAACAGTAAGACAACAATTTTGTATCAAGGGCGGAAAAACACTTATTTCTAAAATGAGGTTGCAAGGTAGTGGTAGTAGTAGTAGAAAACATAAACTTATTTCTAAATGAGGTTGCAATGTAGTAGTAGTAGTAGAAAACATAAACACACGAAGATAAACAAAAATGTAGTTAACTAAAAATGTAGTGAACATAGTTCCATAGCAAGTGCACGTGACGCAAAATAATTTTGTTTCAATTCATCGTCGCGATTTCATAAAAGCAACACAATGGATAACAGATTTTCATAGTTAACCAGCATATACATCTAAAAGCAACAATAGCCTTTCAATATTAATGAAAAAAACACTACCCCAGCATATCTCAGTTTAACAAAACTTCATGGGTATCAAGTTTTCATAGCTACCAAAAAGCAACACATGGCGGCAGCACTTGCAAACAATGTGAGGTACATTACATGTAAGCAAATTATGGCAAGCATCATCTGTTAAAACAACAAAAAACACATTCATTAGAAACATTTTCGCAAAATGGTGTAAACTGTAAAACTTATAAAAAACAATTAATTGAAGAGAGAAATTCAGTTTTGGTCCTTAAGGTTTCTTAAAATTATCACTTTTAGTGCAGTCGTTTATTTTTGATATTTGCGTGTAGGGATGAGCATTTTCGGTACCGAAGCCAACAAGTTTTGAGTTTTCGGAATTTTGAACCAAACATTTCAGTACCAGTAACATATATTTCAAACTTTCAGAATCAGTACCAGGGCTAGGGACATTAATTTCAATTGACGATCAATGTTAATCCAACCCATCAACCCCATTGACCGACCCATCAATTCACAAACAGTATGCCTCTCACATGAAGAATTTCAATGTCTTTTTTTACCAACTATGTAAAAGCTCTTATCTGACTTTAAAACCCACCTAATCACATTTCCATCGATCCAGACATGTGTTCCAGACATGTGTTCATATGGTTCTCCAATGTTTACCCTGTCTAATGTCTAAATAAATGAAAGTGTAATTTTATCAAGTTTTATTGTTAGATGATAGTCTTTACAACAGTAGATAAAAACAGAACAAAAAAACCCTTCACATGAAAGGCACATGTTCATAAACTAACGGTTTCGTAGAGGGGGTTCACTGGTTTGATCAACTTCAATAGTCAAAATAAACTAATGAACTAAAGGCGCTAAATTTAAGAAACCACATTGACCAAAACCAAAGTTGACTCATTATTTAAACTATAGAAACCAGATGTAGCAGTTGTGAGCAATAGAAGTAGCACCAAAACTGTAACGAATGGTTACAAATCGATTTTCCAGACGTGTAACAGTACCAAACAACCAATATGACAAGATACTTGACTAGTCTGGTTATACAAATAAATATCATATATGTAATAAATTATATTTTTGTAGAGCCTAAATGGAGCAAATGTGAGCATATAATAAAGCAAAATCACATCTGTAACGATGGGTTCAATTAGTATTCCAAACAAGTAACGGCATAAACTGTGTAGAACATGTAAATGCCTGACTAATGTCTGGTTATTCAAATTCACATAACAATTAACAGCTAAAATAATAATAACAATAATAATAATAATGTATGTAGAATCTAAGTGGAACAAATGCGAGCATAAGTAGCAAAAGCGCATCTGTAACGATAGGTTCAGTTAATCTACCAAACAAGTAACGGTAACAGCTGTGGATATTAAGCAGATACCTGACTAATGTCTGGTTTATGAATTGTTTAAACTCACAAGCAAAAATTAGGGTTTATGAATATTATTATTGTTATTTATCAACTACAGAGCTCAAATTGGTGCAAAATCATGAATAACAGCATATGAACAAGTATCGTACCGAAGGCTCATGAAAACGCCGTGCAATCGTCGAATCGGGATCCGATTTAACCGCCGGTTAGAAGCTTGCTGCTACCGACAGGCCAGATGTGATGATGATCTATCGCGTACTGAACAAAATGAGCAGCTGCAACAGATCATTGCATGCGTAAACCATGTCAACATTTTGTATTGTATGTTATGAATTAGGGTTTTGATTGCTGTGGATAAATAGCAGCGGTTAGTTGCTCTAGGGTTTGTAAATTAGATTTGGGCCTGGGCTTGGATGAAACTTGGAACATGGGGCCTACAACTTGAAGTGTAGATACCGGAGAGAGACCGGGCAATGACTGAAACCGGTTATTGATATTGACGAAGCTTGAACTAAGACACCTGGAGGAGCGGACTTAAAATGTATACAAAGTTTCACAAACAAAGGGGGGCGGACTTAAATTTTCGGTCAAAAACGGTTAAATTTACACTACGTATATAAAATTTTGGGCGGAAACGGCTAAATTTTACACTGCGTATAAAACATTTCGCCCGAAAACGGCTAAATTTTACACTACGTATATAGAATTTCGGTCGAAAGCGGCTAAATTTTACACTACGTATAAAAAATTTCGGCCAAAAACGGCTAAATTTACACTACGTATATAAAAATTTCGTGCGAAAACGGCTAAATTTTACACTACGTATAAAAAAATTTAGCCGTTTTTCAGTCAGGAACGGCTAAATTTACACTACGTATAAAAAATTTCGGACGAAAACTGATAATTTTACACTGCCGCGTAAAAAAATAGGGGGGGCGGGCCCACCCCTGGCCCTAAGAGTCCTTCGCCATTGGTTATTGGTTAAGCGATCAAAATCGCTTATTACTGGTAACTGATTATGATTTGTAACCGGTTTCATTGACTGAATCAGTTAACCTGTGACGGGTTGTTAAAAAATATATAATTTTTAACTAAATACTTCATAGAAAAGGGTGATTTCAATCTTTCATAGAATAATAGTCAAATTTTAAAAATTTTCCAATTATGTCACTTAAGTCTTAAAAATAATTCACTCAATTTTTATGTCTTATTAAATTAAAAGTTTTAGCATGTTTTTTAACATTTTTCTTTTTTATTTCACAAAGAAAATATTTTTATCTTTTTTTATGTTGACGTTGAGAGGCGACGTGAATTTTACTTTTTATTTTTAAATTTTAATATGATTAACGTTTTTTTTTTGTTTTTTTTAACTTAACTACATATATTACAAATTCCAACCCCCGCACCTCATCTTTCATTTCTTTCTTGACAGACAAAAAATTCGGTGAGACTTTATTTGAAGATTTAATAACCCGATTTACAGAAAATTTACATGAGTGACCTAATTTAAACACTTTTAAAACTTGGTTACTATTATATGTCATTTTCCCTAACAGAAATGTTAAATGTATTTGCAGTTTTTAAATTAACAAAATGTAAGTTCCTCATAATATAATTCTACTAAAATATAAGAAACACAAGTTATTTGTTTCAGTCTTCGTTCATAATCTGCTAGGTTTGGGGCGCATGTGTTCTTTAATCAAAAGCAATTTCTTCTTCTGATATTCTGATAATGGTAAAACTTTTCCAGTTTTCACTTCTTCTTCATGTATATATTCTTCAACTAGGAGTTAGCCTTCGAAACTTCTAACATGTCATACACATTCCATCTCGTCCAAATGAACTTATAAATGAATGCACATTAAGTGTTTTTTAAAACTTTAGTATATGTGTAATCAGACGTTAACAGACAAGCACCTTTTTTTATTGGCATAAGGGGGTTAAAAGGGTTAAACCCGATTTTGAATATTCATAAACGGATATACGGCTGGTCCCCAACGTCAGTAACGGTCTATCACATATTTTAGCGGTAAAAATAGGTTAAACAAAGTAGAAAAAGCGATTACAAATTGGTTCATGTTTTAAAAGTTCAAATTGGTTCCTAAATGGTTTCTATTGTACTAGTTAACCCCGATCCCGAAAATCACAATTTTGTTGGTACTGGTACCGATATTTAAGGTAAAATTCGAGAAACACTGGTACCATACTGTACCGTACCGATATCGATAACTCAAAACTTTGGTACCGATTCGGTACCGACGGTACCAAATTGCTCATCCCTAGTCTCTGCCAAGTAGGCACATATCGACTACGACCTTACTAACTTAGATTTATAGCCAACTAAAGTTCATTTCATCACATTTGAACTCGCAAAATGGATAATGTATTTTGATATTTCCACATGTTTTAGTCTATATTAGCTTAAAACTTCATTTTCTTCAAAAGTCACAATTTTTAACACTTTAACCAATTCTACAATTCAAAGTCATTATATTCTGATAGTGGTATAAGTTAATTCTTATCAATCACGTAATGAAATAACTTATATCATACTATGATACATGTACTTTCGTTCAAAGGTTTTATATCACTCACTTTGTTCAAAGGGTTTGGTTAAATCTTGAATTACTCATTACCAGAAGTTGACCTTCTTAAGCCATACCAATCATCTCAATATTATAAGCCAACCAACATTTCATTAGTATGTTTATGAAAAAAGCTAACATAATATAGAAAGCTGCTGCCAATATTCTAAATGTTGTCAATTTATTAGCCAATATTATTTGCATCATTACGATTTATGTTGCATTTGAAGACGATAAGTGATAAGTAGTGGCTATAAAAAAAAACATATACGTATATCACGTGTGAGCAATTTAGTCTTGAAGGTGCAAATAGTTAATATGGGTGTTGAATTGTTTGCTTATAAGCATGGTTATAAAATGTTGTTAAATTTATCAAGATTTTGTGAATAATTCATGGACATAAGATTGAGACTCGGTTTAAACAAATAATCATAAATTGTGTGACTAAAGTAAATATTTGACATTCAAGAATCAAGAGTATATAATGTAGTCGAGGAACCTTCTATATGCAAGGGCGAAGTATAGTTAGGGCCCGAGGTGGCCCCGCCCCCTGTTTTTTTGCGCAATAGTGTAAATTTACCCATTTTCATCCGATTTTTTTATACGTAGTGTAAATTTAGCCGTTTCTGATCGAAAATTTGAGTCCGCCCCCCCCCCCCCCTTGTTTGTGAATTTTTTAAAATACATTTTGAATCCGCCCCCGGTATCTTCGTCCAAGCTTCGCCACTGTCTATATGAACGTGAACTTGATGACTTGAATCATGTTGTGGTACAATAAGAATACATTCAGATAATGTGTCAACCTTTTCACTTCATGAGTGAATCAGTCAAATGATGAAACACATAGTGTTAATATGATATTGTTGTTACATTGTTACGGTGCTGTACTAGCCAAAGTTGTAGCACTTTAACATTATGATACCAACCATATAATATAACTTAATGCCAATTCGTCAACTTAAGCCCACTCATACTTTAAGTTTTAAAATAATTTGAACTTAATATCTAAAAATAGTTTTCAAATTTGTGAGTGCCCACAACGTATGTTGTACAAAACATACCGCAAATAAAGTTATTATCAAATAAATGAATTGAAATCAACCATGTTAATACATGTATATACTAAATTAGGTTAGTTTCCCGTGTAGCACACGGGTTAGAATAAATAATTTTTTTAAACAATAACATAATATGAAATACAAAAAAAAATAAAAAAATTATCACATATATAAAGATATATTATACAAAAATTTACACATTACGCAATTTGGAAATAAAAAGTTATTAGAAAATTCACAAATCGTAAATTATTTCTTTGTTATTTTATATCATAACTTAGTTGTAAATGACAACTTTTTTAAATCAACTCGTGGACCAAAATTCATTCTAATCTTAAACTGTTTTGACATAAACAATGTTTGATACTTTAATCGATTAAAGAAACTCACCCATTTCGTATCGGTTACTTATAAAAATCTAATATTACATTTTATATTAAACAAATAAACATATTTATGATGGTATTAATTCTTTTAAATTAGGATGAAATTATTAAAAATTGAAAATTAAATACTAAAAAGAGAAATGTGGTTAATATGAGAGAGATGAGGAGAAATTTTGTGAGGATCAACATAGCTAATATGAGAGAGACGAGAGAAAACTATTGGACTGAAACTGCAAATTTCGACAAACCATAGGGACGAAAACCGCAGTTCACTCGATAATAATAAATTGAAAAGAAAAAAAAAGAATCAAATATAAAACTATTAATAAGAAAAAAGAAATATATATCTAACATGAGAGAAATGGAAAAATTTTGTAAGGGTCACTCATGTGTAATGGCATATGACATTAAAACCCGTGTAGAACACGAGTTATAATAAATAAATTTGTTTAGATAATAACACAATGTAAATATGTTCAAATGATATAAAGATATAATATATGGTGGAATCAATTACATATTACACAATACGGAAATAAAAAGTTGTTGAAAATTCATAAATCTCTAAATATTTTTTTGTATACAATATTTGTAATTTTAACCTACATATAAAAATTAGTATTTTCGTTTTGTTTTTTATTTCAACTTTAGATAATGAAACACATCACTTACCATGCGTTAAAACAGGTTGTTTCAAAAACAAATCAAACCATCTATAGTGATTGACTTTAGCTTTTATTAATCTTCATTGCAAAACAAACATAAAGTTAAATTTTCTTTATTTTAAATTAATTATTTTATCTAAATCAACGTGAAAATATTACTTATAAAAGCTTAATATTAATAACTAATACAACATATTTATATAAAACTAAATAATATATCTATATTTGTATTAAAATTTTAAACTAAAAAATAATTGATTAAGAAGGGAAAAAAAAGTTAAATATAAAACCATTAATAAACAAGGAAATGTATTTAATAAAAGAGAGATGTGAGAAAATTTTGTAAAAAATTATCTTATGTGATGCCATGTGACATTAAAAACCTTTATCTACCTATTATAAATAAAAGAAGATAACTGTGACACATGTCGGTTTGTGGTTAAACCTCATAACATTTTTCCCTCCAAAAGCAAGATCCTAATTGACCCTAATATATGTCATATTTACTTTTTTTTTATATTCTATTTATATTATTATATCTATACATTTTTATAAAAATAAATATTAACATGTTATTTTACTATATATTCCGAAATATTTGTTGAAAGCCAAAAATTAACAAACCATGTATGTTAAAGATTGAAAAAAATATAATTTCAAATGTTATTATTAATATATTGTACAATGTATATTATTGAATGTTATAAGGAAAAACAAAACTCGAATATGCTTTCATTTTACAAAGCAATTTTTTAATCATTAAATTATAACTCTTTGTTTAAAAGTTTATTCATTTTTTTTAAAGTCAATCCATTTATATATTACTATTATTATTATTATTATTATCATTTTAAATTTTCATATAAATTTATAAACTATAAATATATGCTTTAAATCTATCAATTATTTTTTCGGTTAATTTAAAAAAAATATATATTTTCCGGTTATTTAGTAATATATACTAATCACTTTCATATATAACAAAGTTTATTATATTTAATTTCTTGATTTTTTATGAAAGATTGTTTCGGGTTTTGTGAAACTTAAATTTGATTTATACAGTCAAAAGTTGCTTAAATATATTGTTTGGTACAAGTTAAATACATTTGTGTCAAAATTTGTTACGGGTCAAAAATGAGAAATCTGAGTATTTTTAAAACTTTGAGAATACAAAAAGATTTGTCGTCAAATTCGTTACGGGTTTAAAGTGTTGACTTGAAATTGTCAAACGGATGAAAGTTAAAATTTTAAACATGATTCGGGTTTCAAATTTATTTTCAAGGACATGTTTGGAAATAAACAAAAGGTTCGGAATTTGGCAAATTGACTATTTTTCCCTCGACTATTAAATTTAAGAAAAGATAGCGAGCACACCCGACATGCCACCTCCATGCATATCAATATTTCTAACTTTTATCAAATTTGACACATTTGTGTCAACATTAACTTTTCATTCAGTTATGATAAGAACGTTGAATGAGAACCATGTCATGCAAAACTATGCTCAAATGAAACAAAATATTCACAAAATTGAATGAGTTAATATGTTATTTTTTTATGTTGTCATTATGGCAAAGTCAAGAGGCCCCCTAAAACTTATCAAAATCTCTTTTATGGTGTAGCTCAGAAAAACATAGTTCTTGAATAACAGCCGTCATTATAATTTAATGTTCACATTTCCTTCTATGAGTTGTAAATTGATAAACATGTCAATAAAGGTAACGCTCATTCGATATTTAGGTCGGGTGGTCAGAACTACTATTGTATGAGACGTCTTCTTTCTGAATTCTTTCAATTATACATATATGACACTGACAATGAAAGTTCAAATAAAATGAGCGTTATCGGTTACGTTTTTGCACGTGCATTTTTTTATTAAGTTCATTTAAAAAAAATCATTTTGTGATATAAATAAAATCATTTATGTACACATAGTATAGATACAAGCAGAGATGTAATGCATTTTTTGCATACATTATGTAATTATTTGTTACTTGTAATTTTATGATTTTGATAATCCCGTGTATTACACGGGCTCTAAATTTAATTTATTATATAGTATAGATAAGAAAACGAGAGTGCAATTTGTCACAATAATGCAAGCTCTTATTTACTTCTCCCGCTTCTTTTTTACTCATGCAATAAATAAGTTTGTTTTTAATTTTATTTCTTAATTTCCAAATCAACATTATTAACATTTACATTTAGCTTTCATTTCTTTCTCTTTTATAATTTCTAAATTATTATTACCAGCTATTTTAAATTTAATATTTTGTTTAATTATCATGTACAATACAAGAGTTCTTCAAATACAAGACCTTTACATCTTAGTTTTCAATCACAAAATAAAGAATCATTTTATTCCACAAACTTAGAAACTCAAAATTTCACATGTTATAAACATAAACGAGCTCGAGATGGTATAAATACCGATCCTGAAAATTTGACATATTTGGTACTAGTATTGGTACGGTTTTGGTATTTCGTGCAAAATTCGGGAAATATCGGTGCCGGTAACGAAGATGTTCATCCCTAGTTATAAATTTGTAATCGATACCATTGAGTTTTAGGTCCATTAAGAAAGGCAAAATCTTTAAACGCAGGTTAATCGATTTCGAAAGAGATTTTAGCTATATTTTAATTTTCTAGGGATTATAATTTATCTAAAACTCAAAATAATAAAAACTCTAAAAACCTTATATTTAGGGTCCTCCCCTTATGCTACAAAAAAGTGACTGGGTTTGATTTCTGGAGTCGGAAAACACACCTCGCCACACCACATCCCGATCCATTTTAACTTCCCGCTTCCTCACGACTGTAAAACCCTAGCTCTCATTCCACCATGATTTGCTCAAGTAAGCTTCTATCTCTAATCCTCTATCACTTATTCCAGCTTCATTATCATTCAACTCGCTGCTTATCTTATCTGTTTCACTTATTCTTGCTCTGTGTTGTTACCGCAGTCTCTGGCGAGGTGCCGGAAGAACCGGTGGTTTCTAAGTCATCCGGACTTCTCTTCGAGAAGCGGTTGATTGAACGAAACATATTGGTGAGTTCTCGTTATCTGCTAGGGTTTATGTTATTAATTGTGCTGAATATCGTTTAAATTTGTGTCGGTGTGCCCTAGGGTTAAATCAGTCATTGAACTGATCGATTAAACCTAATAATGGATACGTATTGACTTCCTATGCTAGTGTTGCAACTGTTATGTACTATAGGGAGTGAGTTTATCAGTTTATGAGACAAGTAAATAGAATGTAACAAAGTTATATTGAAGTTTAATTGTTGATAGTCATACTGGTGAGTTCTGGTTCTTTGCTCGGGTTTATATTATTAGTCACGCTGAATATCGGTTAAATCTGTGTCGGTGTGCTCTAGAGTTAAAAGCAAAATGAATGATGGAATGAGTTTGAGAATTATTGTTGCACAGATTCAAAATTGCACCGATTAAAGCTAATAATGGATACAGATTGACTTTCTATGCTAATTTTGGTTTAGGTAGAACTAGTTTTGTAACTGTTATGGAATATAGGGAATGAGTTTATCAGTTTATGAGAGAAGTTAATAGAATGGTGTTGATATTCAGATATTGTTACATAGTTCATATTGAAGTTTAATTGTTGGTATTCATACCAGTGAGTGCTGGTTCTTTGCTCGGGATTATATTATTAGTCACACTGAATATTGCTTAAATTTGTGTCGGTGTGCTCTAGAGTTAAAGCAAAACGAATGAGTTTTAGAATTATGTTACAGAGATTCAAAATTGCACCGATTGAAGCTAATAATGGATACAGATTGACTTTCTATGCTAATTTTGGTTTAGGTAGAAGTAGAGCTAGTTTTGCAACTGTTGTTGAATATAGGAAGTGAGTTTATGAGAGAAGTAACTACGATGGTGTTGATTGTAACAAAGTTCATGATAAGGGTTAATTGTTGTTTAATATTTACTGGTTTCAATCTCTTTTGAAGTTTGTTATTTGGTTTTGCTAGGACTACGGGAAATGTCCAGTTACTGGGGAAGCTTTAACCATGGAAGATCTTGTTCCGATAAAAACTGGCAAGGTTTGTTTCTCATGGACTTTTTTAGCCGAATTTTGTTTTGTGAAATTTGTTTTTGTTCATTTTTAGCACGTGGAATCTTGTATGTAGTTTTAACGGATATGCATGCAGGTAGTTAAACCTAGACCGGTGCAGGCTGCAAGTATTCCTGGGATGCTTGGAATGTTCCAGAATGTAAGTGTTTATTTGTTCTTGCTTTATTACTTGGTTTTGCAGTATTTGTTTGTTTTATATTTGGACAGCATTTCTTAATTGGTTATAAACATAGCTCTTTTGTGTTTTGATGTTTGTTATACTTGATGACAGGAATGGGATGCCTTGGTGTTATCCGCTTTTGCATCAGAGCAACAACTACATACAACAAGGCAGGAACTTAGCCACTGTTTATACCAGGTACTGCTAATAACCAATTGTTTATGCCTTGGATCTTATATTCTGTTCCAATTTTCATATTTCTTGCACTTTGCAAGCCTTTCTTAAGTATATATCTGTGATTCTGAAACTTGGATGCATAAATATCTCTAGATAGTGCATATGTTTTTTAATGTAATTCCAGTCAGTGATGCCAACATGATATAACATTATAACATTGCATTCACAGCTTCACGCACCATGTTTCTTCCAGCATCAGATTCTATTGACTCCAAACTTGTTTTTTGTTGTTATCAATAGTTATATAAACAATTCGAACCATATCAAGTTCTTAAAAGAAATGAGTTTTAAGTCTTGCACTTTGCAAGAAAAGTCGACTTACGTGTAGAGATTGTATTCATAACACAAACATATGTCATGAGTTTATTTTGGTTATGATGTAGGACTGCTAAGTCCATAATTGACCTGCCTACTTTCTCTAAAACGTTTTGGAAAACAAACTGCTAAACTTAAATCAAAGTGTCTGGTGCAGTTTGTGTTGTTGTGTTCTGTCGGTTTTTGGTTTTTGTTTTTTATGTTCACTCACAATTTATATTTCTGTATGGCAGCATGATTCAGCTTGCCGTGTAATTGCAAGATTAAAGAAAGAACTTGATGAAGCCAAGACAATGCTTGCTCATCTAGAAAGGCAGGCACCAATGGCTGCATCAACAACAGTTACAGCAAGTGCTTCTGCTTTGAGCAACGGGAAAAGAGGTTAGTTATTTACTCTGCTTCTAAACCTTTTATTTTGCTTGTTTTTTTTAATGTTTCACATGACTCGTTTAATCAAATATTTGGTGGGATAGCTGCTGAGGATGATTTGGGTCCTGATGGTAAGAAGATCCGATCAGGAATATCGGCTAATATAATTACTGAATTAACGGATTGCAATGCTGCACTTTCACAGCAAAGAAAGAAAAGACAGGTATTTATTTCTGTACTAGCATGAAGTTTTGAAGTTAGTTATTTTGACATTTTTGATTTCTTTTTTTTTTCAGATTCCTCCTACGCTAGCTCCTGTGGATGCTGTTGAGAGGTATACTCAGCTTAACAGTTATCCTCTTCACAAAACAAATAAAGCTGGCATTTTATCTATTGATATCCATCAGTCCAAGGTACACTTTAAACTGCAGTTATTGTATCTTTTCTTTATCTTCTTATTTGAAGTGTCTACTTGGTTTTTGGGCATAACTTCATTTGCTTAAATTCATGCACTTACATGTCATCTTGTTTTATTTTGATTTGATTTTGACGAATAGTAAATACATGATGCTTTACATTATTTTGCTGTTATAATTCTACGCGCATCTTAAACAATATTATAAGAGTATTGTTATACTATGATTGGTAGCCTATCTACCAGTGTGTGAAGAAAAAAGTTTATAATAAATGACACACACTCACATGTCATCTTGTTCTGTTTTGATTTGATTTTGATGAATATTAGATACCTGATGCTTTACATTATTTTGCTGTTATAGTTCGACGCTCATCTTAAACAATATTATAAAAAGTATTGTTATACTATAATTGGTAGCTTATCTACCCGTGTGTGAAGGGCAGACTAAGAAAAAAGTTAAAATTAATGACGAGGCAATGATTGGCAGTTATTAACTTTAAAGTGAAAAAAAAGCAGTTAACTCTAGTATATGAGAGTTTGATATGTATATATAAATTTGGATCTGTATACAGTTTCAGTTTATATATGTCAATTCAACACAAATAAAAAGTTATAACATTGTAAGTGAAATAAATGTTAAACTCTCACAAAGTTAAAATTTAGTGTATGTGTCTTGTAATTAGTTGATTACAAAAGTGGAAAAAATATAAACTTGGACTGTGAAATAGTTTATCATGTTTTGTTAATGTGCTTCATTGTACAAAATCAAGCCATAAGTTATATGACAAATCATAGCCTCTTAGATTTTTTTAGCACATTGAACAGATCCTTTTAGTTATGTAATTGTTTAAGAGAACAGTATATTTTTCTAATTAATTTTAGAAAACATAAAAACATAGGAAACAGATAATATGAAAATGACATGTGTTCAGATTTGGGTGGTTTCGAATTATTTTATTATTTATACTTATGGGCGATCCTGAAAGTTACGAGGGGGAAATTTGAACAACGTTTTTGAAATTAATAGAATCTCACATTGTTGACTTAAGTTGGAACTTGTTTAAACCAATATGAGTGTCTCATAGTTAATTTTAGAAATAGTTGATTGTTTTTTTTAGTCACATGAAGAATCATTTGTTCTGCACTTCAGGATCTTATTGCTACTGGTGGAGTTGATACAAATGCTGTAGTTTTCAACCGATCTTCAGGGGAGATTTTATCTACACTCAGTGGTCACTCTAAGAAGGTGTTGTCACTATTTTATATTCAGTTTATTTTAATTTTTTGTTTTTATGTTTTATTGCCAACTTAATTATTAAATTTTTATTTCTTTATTAGGTCTCCAGTGTCAAATTGGTAGCTGATGGAGAGTTGATTGTTACTGGCTCAGCTGATAAAGTAACCTTCTTCATCATTCTTTTTATTCCCTCTTATGAGTCTTTAGTTAGATTTTCAACCTAAAAACAAAGGTTTTATTAAGTTCGCATTAAAGTATTAGCTTTTTTGTGTGTGTAGACAGTACGTGTGTGGCAAGGATCTGAAAATGGAAATTATGATTGTAAGCATGTTTTAAGGGATCACACAGCTGAGGTAATTATGTTATTATTGAAAAGTTCTACTTTTTTAACTCATCTGGAATTTCAGTAATAAATATTGATGCGTTTATTTTTTTCGCAGGTGCAAGCGGTGACTATTCATGCTACAAATAACTACTTTGTAACAGCTTCCCTTGACAGTTCATGGTGCTTTTATGATCTATCATCCAGCTCATGTCTCGCACAGGTTTCTTTTTTACATGGAAACATATAGCAGTATTTGATAATTATTGGCTTCTTAGTTAAGATTATTATTTTTTATTTGCACAAATTTGCAGGTAGAAGATTCATCTGCATCTGATGGTTATACATCTGCAGCGTTTCATCCTGATGGTCTCATTCTTGGAACTGGTACCTCCGGATCTGTTGTTAAAATCTGGGATGTAAAGAGTCAGGTACGTACAGCGTTTCTCTTTTGGTCTGTAAACAAACGGATACGGATGTACCATGTTTGTAGTCGTTTGTTTTCTGAACAAACGATCAAACAGTAACTATTTAACGGGCAGAGTTTTGTTGTTCATGTTCGTATGTTAACAATTTATATGATTGGTTCACGATCGTAAACAAACGAATATAGCTGAACATAGATGAACAAGCATGACCGAGCTAAAACCAAGTAAATCAATCAATCAATCAATCATGCCCAGTAAAATCCCACCGACAGCAAAGCTATAAGTAGGGTCTGGGGAGGGTGGGATGTAGGCACACCGTACCTCTATCCAAAGGAATAAAGAGGTGGCTTCCAGAGAGACCCTCGGCTCTAAGTACATGTGTATGAAGCAAAATAAAGGAAATCAAAGTTTAACAGTTATATAAAAACTACTACTAATTATAATAATATTAATAATAAGATCACAGTTTAACAGCTATATAAAAGCTAATAATAATTATAATAATAATAATAATATATGTAAGGGAAATACCAAGTAAATATGAACAACAATATGTTGGGTTAAAAAGACATTAAAACCACACTGAATCAGTAAATTGTAATGGACCTTAAAATTTTAATGAGTCTAATAATGGACATAGTTGAACGGGGATTAAACAAACGTATACTAAAGAACATACATAAATGTTCACTAACACAAATGAACCAATTGACGTGTTCATGTTTGTTCGTTTATTAAATAAACTTTTATCAAACTAGTCGAACAGCTGGTTGAGTTGACTAGAATATTTTTTGTTCATAAAATATTTTTTCACAAGTAGTTATATCAAACTTGATTACAGAACCTTTATTATATTTATAGTAATTTAGTCAATTTCAACTGGTTTGACTAGTTAGAGATATAAACATAAACCAAACTGCCCATTCACAAGTAAACGGATCACAATTGCTACCTATACGGTCTACCCATTAGCCATTGTTTTCATTTTTTTGCAGGCAAATGTTGCAAGGTTTGATGGGCATGTTGGGGCAGTAACTGCAATATCTTTTTCAGAGAACGGTTACTTTCTTGCTGTAAGTGTCTCTTTGCTAAAGCTACATTTAAATTGTAGCTTAGTTTTTTATGCACCAATGTTTGTATCTTTAATTTGTCAGACTGCTGCTCAAGACGGTGTTAAGCTGTGGGATCTTCGTAAACTGAGAAACTTCCGGACCTTTTCCCCGTATGACGAGAATACCCCTACACAATCTGGTATTTTCTGCCCCCCATTATCTTTATGTTTAAAATTTGGGTCACAGTGACAATATACTGTAATATACTGTTTATTGTATCTTTTTGCTAAAAGATTGTTTTTTTTGTAAAATAATGTTTATAATCATATTCAATATATTAACGTTTGGAGACATTTGAACGTATCTGATGATGTTCTTGTGTTGTCTACAGTGGACTTTGATCATAGTGGAAATTACCTAGCAATAGGAGGCTCAGACATAAGGTAATTCCTGGCTATAAATATAACGTTTCTGTTTGTTACAAACGGGTCAATTCGGGTTTTCTTTTATATCAAGCAGGTCATCGAGTTTTAATAAATTTAATATTTCAAACGGTTTTATTCAACGATCTATATAAATGTCGTAGCAAACTAGCAATATTGTTTTAACAATCGTGTTTAACACACATTTAGCTATTTTGACTCATGTTAAAAAATGACTTTTTTTAACCCAAACTGATGTTACCCAAATTTACGGTATATAATAATATAGTTTATGCCATTATAATAATATAGTTTCATTGTACGTCCATTACTGCAGAGTTTATCAAGTGGCGAGTGTGAAGTCCGAATGGAACTGTATTAAAACACTCCCTGATTTGTCTGGCACAGGTTTGATTCATTAAAACATTTCTTGAACTGTATTAAACTCCTGTTATTGATTGAAATATGTGTAACGCATTTTTATATGGTATGGGAATGCAGGGAAGATAAACTCTGTAAGATTTGGTCCCGATGCAAAGTACCTAGCAGTTGGGTCAATGGATCGAAACCTTCGGTTGTTTGGTTTGCCTGAAGAGGATGGTGAGACGAAGTCGGAGTCTTGAATACATCTTTTCTCTTGTTGTTTTGGGTGTTGGATTATTTTTCGGAGTTAAAATAACATGTTTTGACATACTATGTTAATGAGATTTTTTTTGTTGTTTTAATTTTGTAAGAATCAAGTTTATAAATATACCCCTTTCGGGTTTTTTTAACTTTGTATTGTAGTTTGCTACATTTTCAAATGTACTCACTGGTCTAAAGCGTGCAACTACGTGAGACATGGCATGTTACTGGTATTAGTTAAACCAAAATTACTTGAAAATAAAAACCAAAACTTGTAATCGACATCGTTTTTAAGCCAAAATTTATAACTATCTATTTATAGTTATGGTATTTTATAACTTGTTTTGAATCTTGTTTATATTGTGTAATAATAGATTAGTAAGTAGTTGACAAAAATTTAAACTCGAAGATTTAGGTTTAAGTTTAATAATTTTGACCAATTTTTACAAGACAAGCATTTCAAGTTCTAATGTAAAAAATAAAACTTAAGTAAAACCAAAACCGGGAATATATTGGTTTCTAGTAGCGTAGCCAGAAATTTTTTCCTACAGGTTTGGAAATTTTCGAGGGATGCACGACCGATTGTGTATCACTTAGATTTGAGTTTTCTACGGGTTTGATGTTGATATTTCTACAAGTTCGATGTCAAAGTACACTAATACATAACACTAAAACAAAATTTTGTACGGGTTCGACCGAACCCGTTTCCCTAAAGCTGGCTACGCCCCTGCTGGTTTCCAACCACCGATAAAGCCAAAAATATAGTATTGGCTACGTTTTAGCCCAAAGCTAGCTTATGCACACCCCGTAATTACATACATGCAATCATCACGCATGAAAAACCAAATACATAACTATAAACTAATTAGAATAAGAGGTTATGGTTTCATACACCACTTTTGGGATTCATACGCGACTTTTTGACCGTAAACAGTCGTTTATGGGCAGTTTACTTGTCTAGTAAGTTAACGTGAAAATCAAGGTGGGTATTACAACCATGCCCCTCAATATAAAATATAAAGACCCATACCAATTTAGACCTAACGATGACATTATAATAGGTGAACATAATTGGAAACACAAGTGTGGATAAGTACATTCTGTCTCTAATTAAGGTTAAGGATATTAGTTATAATACAATTTAAGGATCAATATGAAAAATATGTTACGTAGTTTCATAATCTACAATACAAATTTCTTTGTGAAAACCATAAATTATCTAAGAAACAAAGTTCTCTAGAACCATAGATCGTGTATTAACTAATTTATAGATGTTACAAAGAATGTGCGTGGAGCGACATCACACTAGGGAATCATCTATTAAGATTTTGGTTTATCGTAAACAATAAAACAAATCACACGTGAAGATTAATCCACGTTTAGGGATACTTAGAAGCCCATTTAGCAAAGAAAACGAAAAAAGACCTCATATTTGACGTTATGTGAAAGAGGAATAAACCGACTACCACAACATTCCATAAAGAATACAATTCATCGTGAGCCAAGCATTTATTTCCAAATGCATCGTCCATTAGTTCGTGAAGCTTTCTTTGTATTCTATAATCTATGCTATAACAATTTAAAACATGAACAATTCTTATCTTTGGGAGGTGCTTTCTCCTTTTTGACAACTTTTTCTAGGTATTTGAGTTTGTCTTGCCTATTCTTTTATCTGCAGCTGGATATGACGTCACCTCGTTAAAAATTAACATAAATAGAAGTAGAGAAATGATTGATATTGTCCTTTTTTAGTTGGAAAGAGTATATTAGTGTATTAACATATAAGAAAAGTAACAATCACCATCCAAGCATTAAGGTAAAATTTTCACCTCCAATTTTTAGCAGGTCACTTATTTGAACACGTGTAAAAGTACTGGCTTGCACCTTCCCGAGACAAAAGATGGAAATAATTTGTCAGCATGACGACTCATTAATTACTCATTATGTAAGACCCCAACCCGGAACAGGCTAACGTGTTACTATTACAGACATCAAATCAACGCCACAATCCAAAATACAACAAAAATTAATGCAACCTACGTCATATTATTAAACAAAATGAATTAACTTTTAGAAGCTTGAACTTCATTTTTTTATCTCTCATCACTAAATTCCCAGAATCCCGGATTACCTGAAAACAAAATAAGAAAAACAAAACAAGAAAACACGGCTGAGCCAAAAATTGCCCAGTAACGGAAAGAACAATAGTATAGGTAAGGACAGACGTAAGAGAATAAATATACGAACTTCAATTCAAACTCGAAACCAACCCTTTTTACCTAAACATATACTTAATAAAATTCAGAGGTATGATCTGACACTTGGCCAGAACATAATCAAACGCATACAGAAACATATCATAACATATACACACATCAGACCACGTGACTACACATATCAAAAACTCAAAGTCACGTGAAACGGAAGCACCCACGAGCCAAAACAGAACAGACTGGTACACAGCTAGCTAGTCCATGCACCAAAGAGACGGTGTGGGTGGCGTGCACACATTGTTCCATCTCAAACAGAAGTCAGGAGTCAGGAGTCAGGAGTCAGAGCTAAGATCGATCTATACGCCTCTAAGTGGCCAAGGTACTACATGAGTACTTTCAGAGACGCCGTGAACTTTGATTACGCACTGTCACGATAAGTGCCATGTCAGGAGTCAGGAGTCGGAGCTAAGATCGATCTATACGCCCCTAAGTGGCCCTAATACTTCAAAAGTACTAGTTAGAGACGCCGTGAACTTTAATTACGCACTGTCACGACAAGTGCCTTCCCGTTGACGCCCCAACGACAAGTCAGAAAATGCTCGGGTAACAGAGTACTAAAACTAAAAACATATAACTAAAATATACTATATAAAATAACTGAACTCAAAATATAACCGATGCGTAACGAAAATCCGTACTACAAAGTAACGGAATAGATTCAATACTATTAGTAAACGAGAACAAAAGCCGCACTACGAAGTAACGGAATATAATTAATACTATTAGAGAAAGAAACCAGAAACCGTACTACGAAGTAACAAGAAACAGAATCCGTATCACTACGAGAACGGTGAAAACAATATAAAGCTAAAAGAAGAAAAAACACGGAATCCGTACTTGATCCGATGAACAAGGACACACTAAGTATAAACAGTCCCGATCCTTAGCTCGTACGCGAACCTATAATATTATGGTAGTTTAATTTATAGTTGTGATGCTCACGTTCATTCTATCATTTTCGGTATTTGCAAATAAGTTCCATATATGTGTGTGTATAGATCACCATTAATAATTAAATAATAATTATTGTTGAATTGAACTTTCATATTCATCGTAACCTTTCAGAGTTATTTTCATATTTAGTTATCAAACCATATTATATTATACTCTTTAATATTATCTAATAAAATAATTTGTAAAAGGATAAAACTATTTTGAGACCCTTAAATCAGATTCTGTTTCTAAACGTTTAGTTTTATAAAATAGGAAGGTGAGGAAAGACCAGTAGGTCACCTTTATTGATCACAGATTTAAGTGTTTATCAATTTAACCCAACAATAACTTAACCCTTAATTAACAATCACTTCTTGACTTGAATCAACATAATGGTTTTCGGTTTTAAGGATCATAACAAAGATAGTTTTAATATCCGAATAAAATTGTTACTAACGGAACATGCAATGACGAGTACAAAATATATAATCTATTGCATGGTACAAAAACAAATATAAAACATACCAAATAAATAAACCGAACTCAAACTGAAAAGTCCGCGCTACAAAGTGACGGATGCCGAATATAAAATGGAATATAATTTATACTACGAGTAAACAAAAACAGAAACCGTACTCTAAAGTAACGAAATATAATTAATACTAAGAGGAAACAAAAACAGAAACCGTACTCTAAAGTAACGAAATATAATTAATACTAAGAGGAAACAAAAACAGAAACCGTACTCTAAAGTAACGAAATATAATTAATACTAAGAGGAAACAAAAACAGAAACCGTACTCTAAAGTAACGAAATATAATTAATACTAAGAGGAAACAAAAACAGAAACCGTACCTTAGTTCGCCAGACACAAGTAAGCATAGTCAATTAAACTCTAAGTTTTTCCAAAGAGTATGATAACCTCACAAGCCGAACAAAAATGTGAGGGAACACAAGTGTGTGACGGTGGCCGAATAGCGGAACAAGACGTCAAATAGAGAGCAATAGGGACGGTAAGCGGCGGTCGTAGTAGTACACTATTCGTGAAGGTGGTGGCGTTCGCGTCGGGATATGAAACTAATATGGCGAAATAGGAACAACTCGGATCGCCAAGTGGTTGGTTCATGACGGTTCGTCGGCAATGGAGTCGGCGTCGGCCACTTGTAACAGCAACAAAGAGTCACAGTGAGGGAGGTGGAGATAGGTGTGATGAGAGTAGATGATAGATGGGTGCGATGGAGTTTGTTGCAATTTATAACGGAGGTCGTTTGTGAAGTAACGAGGCTTTGGAGTTAATCCAAATTGTCCAGCACGTTTGAATTTGAAACAAGTTGATCTAGATGATGATTGGAATATCAAATAATAAACATATGCTCAATCATGAGTTTGAAATCATCTAGGTTTCAATTTTAAATTATTATTATTATTATTATTATTATTCCCATTATTATTATTATTATTATATCATATTTTGTAAAACTAAAATTTACGGGTATTACAACTCTTTCATCCTAAAAAAAACATTTCGTCCTCGAAATTTGATATATATAATTAATGAAAATAAATTTTAGATGTAACAAATACATAACAGAATTTAATTTTTCACTGTTTCGAACATCGAAAAATTAAACACCCAAACCACAAGAGTTTTGGTAGAATAGATGAAACTGGGATTTAGAGGTATTGGGAAGCGATGGCTTATTGGAGATAAATAACTGACAATGTAACAAATAAAATTGAATAACTAATGGCTAGAGAAGGATACCTAGTCGTGAGAATAATACTGAATTATTAAGTATATATCCTATGAATGTCTGAGTATTACACATTAGGACACTATAAATATGATATTTTGGCAATGAATTTAATCCATTTATGAGTGTAGGAGTCGACTTGTGTTGTGCTTTATGTCAAATGATCCAAGTCAACAACGTTAGCTGAATCGGGACGAATTAAATCGGTCAAATACATTGAGAATCCTCACAACGATTTTTAATCCTCATTAAGCCTGATCAAGATGGATAACACGTCAAATTGCGTTCCGATCAAAACACACTCTAGCGCACCCACAAAATCCTTTTGCTTAATTCCTTCAACAAACATATTTAAACATCTCATTATTCTTATACAATCATTTCCAAGCAATATATGGAATCTTAATTCAAGCTTCTAAACATTTTAGTTTTCAAACATTAATAGACCAACAAGGACATCTGAAACTTAATGAAAAATCATGTGTGGACCTTGAAATATAGTTTAATAAGTACTGAACTATATCTCAATTTAAAATTACTTGTTTATACACAATTGAATAGTGGACCGCAACACTGAGTATATTAGCATACATGACATGTTAATGGATTCGTCTACAAAAGGAGACCTTATGAATGTGACGTAAACACGATCAAATATTATATAAAGACGTGTTATATTGTTTTGAGTCTTTTGACCTTTAGTGTCTTGCTAGTTGTGTAATGAAAAACGCCAATTAGTCTTACTTCTTAGTTCTTACCACTACCTAACGTATAAATTTGAAATGATGTGACTACCAAATATGTGTCTGCTAAATCAAGCCGCAACGACACACACACACACAAATTCATACTTTGGGTTTCAATTCCGATGGCAACGCCGTCGTTTAACTTGCCTGTAACTGCTGCTCAGGTATGCTATTCGTTAACTGCTCTGTGGTCTATTACACTATAATAATTAATAACTAACTGTATACCGTTGTTTATTAATATTATTATTTATTAGGGTTTTAATGTTTAATAATTAATATAGGTTGGAACGTACTTCGTAGGACATTATTATCAGGTGCTTCAATCGCAACCTGACTTTGTTCACCAGTTTTACAGTGATGGAAGCACGGTGCTTCGTGTTGATGGTATTAACAGAGAGACTGCTACCTCAATGCTGGTAATTAGTTTACTGTGTCTGTAATTGAGCTCATTTTTAGCCTTATTTTGCTGATTTTGCAATTTGGGGGTGTGCGCGGTTAGGTTTTTGAATTTTTGAAAACCGTTTGGTTTCGGTTTTGTCGTTTGAGCTTGAAAATTTGGGCGTAAATCTTATTGTTAGTTAATAACTAATTGATGATTATACATTTGGGCTAAAATATTTGAGTTACATATTTATTAAATTCTTATAAATTACTTAAATGAAAAACAAAAATTGAAATTATATAAATGTGGTTTGGTTTCTTCGGTTTTCGTTACATGTAAAACCAAACCAAACCGTAACCGTAAGTATGTTTTTTACGAAAACATTAAACTAAGGGGGTGTTTGGGATTGCTTATTTTCACCAACTTATAACTTATAAACTTTTGAAAAAGTAATAAGGTGTTTGGGTTTGCTTATATTGTGAGAGGAAAAGTTTCATAAGTTACAATGTTGTAACTTATTAACTTAATGAAAAGTTATAAGGAGGTAAAATAAGGAATCCCAAACACACCCTAAATCGTTGGCCCAAAGTTATAAAATTGGGCTAATCATTCTGTTAATTAATACCTAATTGATTGTTATACATTTGAGCTAAATATATTTGTTACTGTAAAGAATAAGATGGTTGTAGTGAAGTAATGTTTATTACTTGAAGGTGTGAATAATACAAAGGGGGAACCACCTATATATACACAAGTAAAACCCTAACTACAACCCATAAAGGGCCCATGGGCTTTAGCAAACTACATGGGCTAAAACCCTAATTAAAACAACTAGCAATACATTTAACACTCCTCCTCAAGTTGGAGCATAGGTGTTAATCATGCCCAACTTGTTACAAATGAAATCTATCTGAGCTTTCCGGAGCGGTTTAGTTAGAATGTCTGCAAGCTGAAAGTTTGTCTTCACATGAACCGGTTGAATGGATGGAGGATCAGTTTGTGTGCCTACTACTCGATCTCTGATAAGGTGGCAGTCGACCTCAATATGTTTTGTCCTTTCATGAAATACTTGATTCTTGGCTATGTGAATGGCTGATTGATTATCACAGTATAACCTCATCAAGTCATTAGAAACAACCCCGAGTTCTATGAGAAGACGACGTGCCCATGTCATCTCTGATGTTACATCTTCCATGGCTCTATACTCCGATCGGCACTCGACCGGGAAACCGTGTGTTTCTTCTTACTCTTCCATGATACAAGATTTTCTCCAACAAACACACAATATCCGGTGGTAGATCGTCGAGAAATCGGACAACCTGCCCAATCTGCATCTGAGAACCCTGATATCCGACCATCTCCTTCTTCCGTGAAGGCACCCACACGACAATGACCCTGATCAGAGTATAATATACCCAAACCAGGTGAGGTCTTAAGATATCTTAAGACACGAAGGGCAGCATCCCAGTGACCGGTGTATGGTGCAGCCATAAATTGGCTCAGAACACTGACAGTAAAGGAGATATCCGGTCGTGTGACGGTTAAATAATTAAGTTTACCAACCAATCGTCTGTATCGCTCAGGATCTTTCATTGGATCTCCTTCCTTTGGGAGGAGTTTCTTTGTAGGAAGCATCGGGGTATCAACAGGTTTACTACCTAGTAAGCCACATTCGGTCAACATATCAAGGACATACTTTCGTTGGGAGAGAAGTATTCCTTGTGGAGAGCGAGATACTTCTATGCCAAGAAAATACCTCAATCGACCTAAGTCGCTGACCTGAAACTGAGACTGAAGAAACTGCTTGAGTTCGGTGATCCCGACCTCGTCATCACCTGTGATTATAATGTCATCCACATAAACAACTACGATAATCCTCTTTCCTTTCTGGTGTCTAAAGAAGACAGAGTGATCGTAGGCACTCCGAGGCATCCCAAACTGTCCCATAACACTAGAGAATCGACCAAACCATGCCCTGGGAGACTGTTTAAGACCATATAGAGAACGACGTAGTCTGCAAACTTTTGAGGCCTCCTCCTCAACAACGAACCCTGGTGGCTGCTCCATATATACCTCCTCCTCAAGAACACCATTAAGAAAGACGTTCTTGACATCAAGCTGGTGGAGCGGCCAATGATTAATGGCAGCACGAGCGATACAAATACGGACAGATGGCATCTTAGCAACTGGCGAGAAGGTCTCATCATAATCAATGCCATATGCCTGAGAATACCCTTTTGCGACCAACCGAGCCTTTAAGCGGTGTAAGGAGCCGTCCGGGTGTAGTTTAACTATAAACACCCAACGACAACCAACAATACGCTTCCCTTTAGGAAGTGTTTCAAGATCCCATGTATGATTGGACTTTAGAGCCCCAATTTCATCTTCCATAGCCTGTCGCCATCCTGGGTGAGCGAGAGCGCTCGTCACATTTTTGGGAATCGGTTAAGAATCAAGGGTAGTGGTGTACGCATGAGATTCAGAAGATAGGTGGGTGTAGGCAACATAGTCCTGAATCGGGTAACGAGTGCATTTCCAGGGTTCTTTGCGAAAAGAAATAGGTATATCGGGTAGTGGTGCACCAGGAGGATCATAAACGGGTGTATCAGGGGTAGTGTTTGGATCGGGTAAGGATGTATCAGTGAGAGGTGTAGATTGTTCGGATGCAGACGGAAGATCTGAGGAGATCTCGGGGTTGCGGTCTGGATGTGAATCAAGTGTCTCTGATATTTGACCCTTACCTCGCCTAGCATATGTGAAAAGTAGCGGCGGAGGTTCAGTCGGTGGGTCAGAATCAGCAGATATAGGATCTGTAGAGGGAATCGACACAAGAATGGTGGGGAGGAAGGGAGATGTGGGTATATCGAGGTCAGGAAACGGGTCAGAAACAGGAGTGGAACACTCGGGAAAGTAAAGATACTCATGAAAGGTGACATCAACACTAGTAAAGTATTGGTGAAGTGATGGGCTATAGCACCGATACCCTTTTTGAACCCGTGAGTAACCAAGGAAGACACAACGAATGGCTCGGGGATCAAGTTTGATGGTTTTTGGACGATGGTCATGAACATAGGCGGCGCAACCAAAAACTTTAGGTGCGAGAGGAAATGGATCATCGTTGGGAAATAGTACAGAAAACGGTGTTTTACCATGAAGAACGGGTGTGGGCATGCAGTTAATCAGATATGTGGCAGTGAGAACGGCATCTCCCCAAAAACGATGAGGAACACGTGACTGGATCATGATTGTGCGAGCAACATCCAATATGTGACGATTTTTGCGTTCGGACACACCATTTTGTTGAGATGTATACGCACACGATGACTCATGAATAATGCCGTTGGTTTTTAAGTATGAAGAAAAGTCGGTGGAAAAGTATTCTTTAGCATTATCAGATCGTAAAGTTTTAATGGTGGTGTTAAATTGGTTTTGAACATAAGCATTAAATTCTCGAAATATGGAAAATACCTCACTACGAGATTTCATCAAATAAACCCAAGTAGTGCGAGAATAGTCATCAATAAAGGTAATAAAATATTCAAAACCCAACGTAGATTTGATAGGGCAAGGACCCCATACGTCAGAATGCAACAGTTCAAAACAAGAACTAACTCGATTAGGCACCCTAGGGGGATAGGGACGCCTGGTATGTTTACCAAGTTGACACGACTCATAATGAAAATTAAAAGAGGAAAGTGGTAAATCTGGTCGCATTTGCCTTAGAACCGCTGTAGAGGGATGACCTAACCGACAATGAGCCTCCCTGACAGTGGAATCACATAAGTTTGCTACAGGATGCGAAAACGAGGATATACGATAGAGACCCCTTGATTCAAAACCAGTACCAATTACCCGGTTTGTTCCTAGTTTATAAAAAACGCAGTGAGTTGGGTAAAAGGTCACAGAACAGTTGTTTTGTTTGGTAATCTGACTCACTGAACAAAGACTGGTAGGAAATTTAGGAACAAATAGGATAGAAGACAGTTTTAGGTTTTCCGAGTTGCTGATGGATCCTATGCCTAGAACAGGACATGAAGATCCATCGGCAAGACGTACCGGTGCATGGGAAACATTTTGAAGACTAGAAAAAATACCCCGATTCCCAGTCATGTGATGTGTGGCTCCAGAATCGATTACCCACGATGAGTCGAGGCTAGAAAACTTACCCGGTTGTGCTGAGTTGGTTTGAGGAGGATTCAACTAGGAGGCAAGAAACCGTTGAATCAGATCATACTCCTCCTTAGTAAATGTATACGTGTGTTTTTCGTTTCTCATGGTAGATTCCGGCAGTGAACAGTAACTTCCGGCAGCGAACAATAACTTTTCCGGCAGTGAATAGTAACTCGTCGTGAACAGTAAATCCGGCGTTAACAGTGACAGTACTCCGACAGTGGCTGGCTGGACGGGTTTGAAACAAAACCGGAAACCGGTGCTGGGGTTTGTTTCAGATCTGGTGGCTTAGGTGCTTGAACAAACTCGAACACAATAACCGAAACAGACGGAAAAAAGGTTGTTATATCAGAAAACTAACAACACAGGAAGCTTCGGAAGTAAAAAACAACAGATCTGGAAAAAATCCTGTAACCGGAAACCCAGTCACGCGCCCACACGCGCCGGCGCGTGGCGGCGCGTGGCGGCGCGTCAGGCGGCGGCTGGCGGCGATTTTTTGACGGATGATGTTTCGGAGGTTGCTGGTTACGATGGTGGCGGCGGTGATGGTAGGAGGTGTCTCGAAAAAAGATTTCGTGACAAAACAGTAGGTATAACGAGGTTAAAGCTCGTTTCAGATCTCGTAGCGGGCTGGTCAGACTATGGTTCGGATCAGATGGCGGCTAGGGTTTGGATCGAGAGCCGTAGCTCTGATACCATGTAAAGAATAAGATGGTTGTAGTGAAGTAATGTTTATTACTTGAAGGTGTGAATAATACAAAGGGGGAACCACCTATATATACACAAGTAAAACCCTAACTATAACCCATAAAGGGCCCATGGGCTTTAGCAAACTACATGGGCTAAAACCCTAATTAAAACAACTAGCAATACATTTAACAGTTACATATTTATTAAATTCGTAAAAATTACTTAGAATAAAAAAATGAAAATATATAAATCTGGTTTTTTTGATTTTATTATGTGTAAACCAAAACCAAACTTTAAGTTCGATTTTTACAAAAACATAAAACCAGACCGTCAGTTTTTTTTCGGTTTTGGATCTGTTTTATGCATACCCGCTATTTTGCGTATATTTATACACTAACTAGTGGCAAACGTTACAATTGGCATTTAATGCAGCAAATCCATGCTCTTGTCATGTCTTTAAATTACACTGGAATAGAAATCAGGACGGTTAACGCTCTCGAATCATGGGATAGAGGTGTTCTCGTGTTGGTTTCGGGTTCGGTGCATGTAAAAGATTACAACAGCAAGAGGAATTTTGTGCAGACATTCTTCCTTGCACCTCAGGAGAAAGGTTTCTTTGTGTTGAATGATATCTTTCACTTCATTGATGACCAACCGATTCATCATCTTCCTGTTGCGTATATGAACCCTAACGATCTTGTATCCAACTTTAACGCCTCAACTGCTGTTCGAGAACAAGGTTTTGTGCTTTATTGCATTGCATCATTAATGCTTACTCGCATATACTTTATATTATATATAGCGTTTAAATTTATACAATTTATCACAGTTGTAGAAAATGGCGCTGTTAAAAATTACAGTTTCCAAGAGCAACAGTTGCAAGCCACTGGTGCTGAAAGTGTTCTTGAAAACGGTTATGTTGGGCAGGCAAATGGTTCTGGTTCGGTTCAGAACTCTGTGATTGCACTACAAGAAAATATGGCACCGGTTGAGGAAGTTGTAAGAGAGCCTCAAAAGCATACTTATGCTTCCATCGTATGTGATTTATGTTTGTATGCTGTACTTTACACATTTCAATATGTAATTGTCATTAAACTGATTTTTATTATCATATTGTTGTTTAAGTTGCAAGCTGCTAAAGGGCATTCTGCGCCATCAGCACCTACAGAACAGCCTGTCACTAAGAGTACAGTTTCTTTAGAGTTGAACCATAGGCCTGAGCCATCTGGACAGCAGACGTTTGCAGCTTCAGCTGAGGTGATGGATGACATATCAGCTGTCGATGATGAAGGTACCTTTTTAATAGTTTTTATTCACTCATCCAAACAGCAATCTTTAGCCCCTTTTGTTACAACTGATGCTGTGATTAGCTTCATTCAATAACACAAATAACTTTTTAAAAACACATCCTAAAACCTGTATCATTGCAATTAATACAATTAGCTTTTTTTTTGGGAATCTTTTTGTATGTTTGAAGTAGATTTAGAGTGCCTTCGGCTCCTTTTTATCACATATATACATCTGAAACTTATAAACCATTTTGCATTATTACATATTATTTATATGCATATTGGCTCTACCAGCTGAGGTGAAGTCTATTTATGTGAAAAATGTGCCATCAACTGCAAGTGTCTCTGATATTGAAGAGGAATTCAAGAGATTTGGTAAGATCAGGCCAGATGGTGTTGCCATCAGAACCCGAAAGGTTAGATTTTTTTTAACCATATTGAATGAATGAATGAACGGTGTAATACTTTTTTTAGCTAAAAAAGATTCTAATTTGAGTAATATACTAATATGCCGAAAGCAGGATCTTGATATGTGCTATGCATTTGTTGAGTTTGAAGACATCACCAGTGTTCATAATGCAATCGAGGTTTGACCAAGTATTATTTAAATCTTGTAATTAACTAATTAACTAATTATTCTTTTGGAATATCATTGGTTTGCATTCATTAAATTTCAAACATTAATCACGTAGGCGTCTACTGTTGAGATTGGCGGGCAGCAGGTGTACATTGAAGGAAGGCGAGCAAATAGAAGCAATGCATATCGAGGTGGAGGTATTGTGTGTGTGTGTGTGTATGTATATATATAATCAACCAATTTATAAAAAGCTTTTGTGTAATCATCAATAGATGATTGCGTATCTTATTAATCGGGTGAATAGTCATATACCCCTGAAAACTTGCATAATATCATAATTAACCAACTAAAGAAAGTAATATCATATTTATTCATTCAGAATACCTCAAATTTTATATCTACACGTTTCATTAAATACAATTTATAATATGACCGTTATACTCTTATCTTTTGACTTACTATCTAAACTCTGATATTCTGATGCAAATATTAAGAGAAGAGTGTATTGATATTATGATATATTTTTTAGTAAGTATGATATTGTACCCCTGAAAACTTGCGTAATATTATATTTACTCGACTAAAAAAGTTGATATCAAATTGTCCGTTCAGATCCCCTCAAATTTGATATTTTATCCATTTCACTAAATTCAATTATATAATATGCCCATTGTACCATTCTCATTCTTTTTACACTCTAACTTTGATATCATAATGCAAGTTCGAGGGAAGGGTATAAATGTCATGAATTTGAAAATGGGTATGAATGATGTTATGTTTTTTATCGGGCAAATTTGATGTTATACCAAGTTCTGAGGGGACATATGAAATTATCTGTAACTTACAAACGGGTCGATTTGAGATACTTTATCCAAAAAACATGACAAAAAAGTTTTTTTAAAAGACTGTCAAAAGTTGTTTCGGGTTAAAACTGATATAAGTTACTTTTTTGAACCACATGTAGGAGGAAGAGGAAGAGGAAGAGGAAGAGGGCGTTTTGGAGGCAGAAACTATAGCAACAGCAACCGAGGAAATGGGCATGATGACAATGGTTACTCCAGACCGAGGGGCAATGGTTACCATCGTCGTCCGCGTCTATTCCAACCCTCGCCAGGTTTCTAAAAATGGTCATGAGTGAACCCTTTCGGCTATTTTTTTAGTGGTACACATATAACATTATATAGTCTTGAAAGAAAGCGAAATGATGTAATGAGGCGGTTTTTAAAATCTTGTGCTGAGTCTATGCATCTCGATATATTTGCTTTCGGGTGCTATTCTCGGTTAAAGGGTTTTGACCTACAGAAATAGTATTTAAATCAGATACAATGATTTTACATTTACCAAGTTTGGTGTCTTTTACGGTCTTTTATTTTATAAATTCTGTGTTCTTTATTACACATATGTATTAGTCGGTTGTGATTTTAGCGGTGCCAATTTTGTTGGGTTCGGGTTAAATTGTTTAACTTGAACATGACACGGTTTTTTGTTTTTCGTAAAAAACATTGACCCTAACTCGCATGCACTTATAATCGTGTAAGTTGTCTAGTTACAACAACAAATCTAAACTCATTGCAATTGTCTGAATATACAAATTACCACACTGTGTATCTAAGGCCACTTTAGAATTAACGTATGGATACCAAAGAGCATGTTGCCTAGTGGTATCAAGGTGTAAGAAAACACATCTCACTTCGTAAGGTTAAGGTTCCAGTCAATTGGTAAGTGTAAATTTAGGAGCAAAACCTCTTTATTGTATTTGGATCATTTTATGAAACATTTCAATTGATAAGAATTTTGACTGAACCAACCGGTTTAAATTGTTTATTATTATTATTATTATTATTATTATTATTTTAATAAATGCATGTATTTGTGTGTATATGTGTTATTAATAAGGCTGAGGGGTGTGGGGCGCTAACCTGGGCGCGTGAGCCCCTCCGCTCGCGCCCCCAGGCGCTAACCCCACACCACCGGGGCACGAACCGGGGCGCGAACGGGGCGCGAGAGCGAGCCCCCAGGCAGGCGTGAGTGTGGTCGCGGGAGAAGAGAGAGAAAAAGATGGTGGGCCCGCCCAAAAGAGCCGTTGAGCTCCGATTTTTTTTAAAAAAAAAACATTAAAAACTCCTATATAATACCCCAAAATCAACCCATTTCAACCATATCAAACCCCAACTTCAATATCCAAACTCATATATAATACCCCAAACTCCTATATAATACCCAAAAATGTCTGGAAATTGGTACCCAAACCTAGATTCAGATTATATTGACGACGATTTATGGTCGTCACCAGACCAACCGATGTTTTATTCGGGGCCGCAAGAAACATCCGGCTTTCAACCATCCAACATACAACCGTCTCCTAACTTTGTTGTTCCAGAGACACAAGAATCACACGGTGATGCTACCGGAGCAAGAAGACGCGTCCACCGGAAAAAACAACCTGCAACGGACGGGCCGGGACCGGCTTCGACTCCGAGGACGAAACGGAAAACCACTCTGTGGTCATCGGATGAGAAGGAAGCCTTGTGTCGGGCTTGGATAGTCATTTCTGAGGATCGGCGTTGCGGTAATTGTTTTAACGTTTTTAAAAATTATTTTTAATAAAAAAGTTAAATAAAAAAGTTAACTGGAAATCTAATTTAATTACTCATTTTGCAGCCGACTACCAAAAAAGCAAGGTTTTTTGGACAAAGGTTAGGGAGACGTTCTATACGCTCGTTGGGAGTACAGAGCGAAACGCCGATATGATTTCGGGTCGGTGGTCCGAAATCAGAAAATTTGTCGGCTTGTTTACTAATCTTTTCAACAGGAACGCCGATCGTATGAGACCAAGTGGCAGTGATGATTTGGCGGTTTACAATTTCACTGTCGAAGAGTGGAGGCAGGAGTGTTTGCGGAGGTATGGGACGGTGAAGACGTGGGACGATTTAAAGTTGTGGGAGAGGTTGAAAAGGTGTTCCAAGTGGGTTGAGCTTGTGGCGCCGGACCATGATGCGGAAGTAGGGCCGAAACGGACTAAAACTAGTTCGTCTGGAGCGTATAGCACTTCCGCCGGGTCGGATTGCCGCGTTGGATTCGACCTAAACATTGCGGGGGAGGAAACGTCTTCACCGCCGAGGAGGCGGCCATTGGGATGGGACGCCAAGGGGAAAAAACCGGCTGAGGGGGGAGCCGTAAACATCGTCGATCTTGTTGAATCCCTCAATAAATTCAACAAAACCATGGAGGTGGTCTTTAATGACAAAAAGGAAAAAAGTCGAATGAGAGATTTGGACTTCCTTACAAGAGACTTCAGTAACCTAAATCCGGTAGATCAAATGCTGATGGAAAAGCAAAAGGAACGTATCCGAAAGAGGTTGATCGAAGAAGACCAAGCCGAAGAATAAGAATAATGTTTTTTTAGTACTTTAATTTTTATTTTATTTTTAGATATTAATGTGTTTTTTTTAATGTGTGTTTTTTTTAATAATTTATGAGTTTTTTTAATAATACGTTTTTTGAATATATTTATAAAAAAATAAAAAAAAAATCCGCTGGAGCCCCTGCTGGAGCCCCTCCACACCAGGGCCAGGGGCTCTAGCGGGGGCTCCAACACCCACCTTATCCAGTTTCTCTCTCTGCCACACGTCACAATATTATTGGCTGGAGCCCCCACTCGCGCCCCCGTTAGAGCCCCCACAACCCTCAGCCTAATAAGTTGGTGGGGGGCTCACAAAGGATGTTATTGATTGTGACAGCTGTTAATGAAATGAGTAGGAGTCTCCTTTCCCAAACAGAGTTTTATGGTTAATGTCTTGAGAATGCTGGACAAACCATAATAATAAATTATAACCTCTTTTTCAACCCTTCATTTTTCTAAATATATTAAAATATAAGACCAAATACAATGTCCGTCTAATTCATGATTAAATAATTTGATATTAATCATCAATACTAAATTACTAATTAACTTAATTAAATGCATTATTCAAAGAACAAAACAACTAATATTAGATCATATTTTGTAAAAGAAAAAGGTTGTTAAATACTACAATATTAAAACCAATTCGATTATATGTCATCATTTAAATTTTAATCATAATTACAAAAAACATTGATCATGATTAATAATTTACAAAAGTGAGATTTGGAGAGATATATCAAGTAAAGTAACTTTGTTCTTTCAAATCTTTTAAGTATTCAAAGCAGTATTGCATGCTTTTCATTTCGTTATAGACCTTATAATAAGTAATAACACGCCACCGTTAAAACAACCTTGATGCGAAAGACAATCTCTTTGTGAACATACATAGAGTTATATTTTTAAACATTCATTCCATCATCATATTTTTAAACAAGCAAAATAAAGAGTTAACATTTTTGTTTAATAAAAAAGAGGCACTAGAAAAGTAAAAGGTGAGAGCATAATATATATGTAGACAACAATATGTTTTAGTAGAAAAATGAGATAATATAATGAAAACAGCAGACAAATGGGTCCCTAGCTATAACCACATACTCCTGCTCTGTTTCCTCTTAGGTGACCACTTTTCATCTTTTCTTCAACCCAACTTTTGAGTTGTTCAAAATCAAAACAATCCATTTTCATTTCATTTTATTTTCACCTGAAAAGAAAACAAAGCAAAAAACATCTCTACAACCCATTTCTGCATTCTTCTTCTTATTCTTCCCATGGACACACCTTTCAGGCTAGGTGGTGGTGGTGGTGGTGAAGATTATGGTGGTGAGGAGGAGTTGGAGTTGGGACTAGGTTTGGGTCTTGTATCTGGTGATCACAGGTTAACTTATTTATGATCATCTTTCACTTGTGTTTGTGTATGTTTCGGTTGGACACACACGGATATTAACAGGTTTGGGCCTGAGCTTAACATGTATCGAGTCGTGTCTTAACAAGTTAAACATAAAACACTTATTAATAACATGTTTATATTTTTATTTTTATAAATATTTTATTTATCTATGTTATATATACTAATAAAGACTTTTATGGATTTTTGTTTCAAAGATATTCAAGGATTATTATGTATTGTTGTATTATTTAAGACTTTTTTAAAACTTTTGGTAATTTTGTTTTAATACATATGTATTATTTATCGTGTCCCTAAAGAGGCCGTGTCTTGTTGACTTGTTGTTTCTAAAAAGGGGTTCGTGTTTGGAAATAATTGCACGATTAGTTATCGTGTCGAGTTTATCTTTAGCACCACATGTTGAAGGCTTTTATGAATTTTTGTTTCAAAGATACTAAGAATTATTATGTATTATTTAAGAGTTTTTTAAACTTTTGGCAATTTTGTTTTAATACATATGTATTATCTATCGTGTCCCTAAAGAGGTCGTGGGCCGTATCTTGTTGACTTGTTTCTAAACAGAGGTTCGTGTTTGGAAAGAATTACACGACTAGTTATCGTGTCGTGTTCATCTTTGGCACCACGGATAATCATGCTGTGTTTGACTTATTCCTAGTTTGGTTTCATTCATTTATAGTTGCATACCAAGAAAAAAAGATGATTCTTTAAAGTGTCTTTAAAAATTGGGAAAATATAGATCATTGAATCTTGGGATTTGCTTTTAATGTTTGATGATTCTTAGTCTGGTTTCATGCATTTAAGAGTTGTACTATATGCATTTATAGTTGCATACAAAGAAAAAGTTGGTTGCTTGAAGGGTTCTTTAAAATGGAAAAATATTGTTCATTTACCATATGCATTTATAGTTGCACACCAAGAAAAAAGATATTGATGAAAAGTTTCTTTAAAATTGAAAAAATATGGTTCATTTAAATTGAGATCTGCTTTGATGATTGTTAGTTTGGTTTCATGCATTTACGAGTTGTACTACAGGCATTTATAGTTACACACCAAGAAAAAGAGATGTTTGCTTGATGCCTTTAAGGTTTCTTTAAATTGTGAAAATATGTTCCATTTGATATTGGGATATGCTTTGATGATTCTTGGTTTGGTTTCATGCATTTAAGAGTTGTACTGTATGCATTTATAGTAGCACACCAAGAAAAAAAGATCCTTGCTTGAATGTTCCTTTAAATTGTAAAAATATGTTTCATTTAATCTTGGTAAATTCTTTGATGATACATAGTTTGGTTGCATGCATTTAAGAGTTGTACCGTCCGCATTTATTGTTGCACGCCAAAAACAAAAAAAGATTGCTTGAAAGTTTCTTTAAAATTGGAAAATACATGTTTAAGCTGTTTAATCTAACGGGTCATGTCTGGGTTGACCCGTTAACCCGTTCAATTAAATAGCTTGGCCGCTAATCGTTAAAACTAGAACGAACTAAAATATATTTTATAGGCTAATCTGTTTATGACCCGTTTACAACTTGATTAAATATCACAACCTATTTACAACATGTCAACCCGTTTGTGGCCCGTTTGGAACTTGATTTCAAATTACAGCCCGTTTACAACCCGTTAAATTAAACAGGTCGACCCGTTAATCCTAGAAAATTAGAATGAATAAAAAATATTTTAGAACGCTAATCTGTTTATGACCCGTTTACAACCTGTCAACTCGTTTGGCTCGTTTATATAAATGGGTTGCACGGGCCACCCTATTTATATATTTTTTCTTAGTGAAAAACTATGAAATGTGGATCTAAAATGAGCTTAAATCTTGATTACAGTCAGGTGGTGGGATGGCCACCTGTGAAGACCTATAGGATGAACAGTTTGCTTAACCAAGCAAAATTTTCCAAGAATGAAGGCGAAAGTGGGACCGGCACTTCAAAGAAGAAAAAACACGTTGACCACGAAAACAAGAACGATGAAGTTACAGCCAAAGAAACCGGGCATTCGGGATTTGTGAAAGTGAATATGGACGGGCTGCCGATTGGAAGAAAAGTCGATTTGAATGCACATGATTGCTATGAAACTTTAGCTCTAGCTCTTGAAACTATGTTCCTGAAAGCATGCCCGAGTTTCACATCCATCCGTAAGTACAGTTTTCATCCGGGCAAAATGGGCGGGCCAGGGGTCGGGTTTCGGGTCTTAACGGGCCGTGCATGGTTGACCAAAAATCCTTTTTCCAAAAAAAAACTAATAATTTTTTTGTAAAATTTTACACTTTCAAATATGCTTACAAAGTTATTTATACTTATGCATTGAATATCATAAACGGGTTGGGCCCGTTAGAAGTAAAGCATAACCGAACTGATGAACGGGTTGAAATATTATGTAGGTGGAGAAAAGCAGCAACGCTCTCGGCTTTTGGATGGATCTTCTGAGTTTGTGCTAACCTATGAAGATAAAGAAGGAGATTGGATGCTCGTAGGTGATGTTCCGTGGAGGTATTATATTATATAGTCAACCTTTAACACTACAAGAGACTCGGGTTTGACCAAATGAGTATCATTTGACCTGTATTACTCGGTTTTTTGTCAAGCCTACTTGATCTTTTTATGGTTTTATCAGGATGTTTTTGGGCACTGTGAAAAGACTAAGAATCATGAAAAACTCAGGATACTAATGGACTTGGTACGTCGTGCACATCTAAGTTACATTATCGCTAATTTTGCGAGTTTAATAATCGGTCAATTCGGTTTGGGTCAAAATTGTCATTTTTGGTGCTGGTCGGGTCGGGTTGACTTGTTCATAAGTAAACAAGTTAAAATAAATTATATTTGTTTCTATATGCAGCTCCAAGGTACCAGGAAAAGAATCAGAAGCCAAAAAGAAGCTTCAAGTGTTAAAAAGATGAAGAAAAATACTCTAAAAGACTAGAAAAGATTGAAGCTTTTGTTTTGGTTCGGGTTCACTATTTTTTTTTGCGGTCCATTCTATTCTTTTTCGGTTTTTCTGTTGACGTGAGATTATTATAGTTCCATACCTGACATGAAAGGTTTGATCAAGTTTCTTAAATATTTCGATTACAAATCGTGTTATACTTATGGGTTTGTTTCAGTTTTCATTGTGTATTCAAGTACTAAGAAGTGTACTTGTGAGACAAATGTTTTTTTTTTCGATCCAATATGTTCTCTGGATGCATGTTTCGACCTTGTTGTTTGCGTGTGTACGCCACGGGCTCATTTGTTTTATATTTAATCTTAATTGGTATAATCTAGACAACCCGGTGTTAAGGTGTCTCCTCTTTAACTTAATGTTCAAGGGTTTAACTTAATGTGCTGGTCGAGTTTAGGCATTCCTAAACCTATACCAATTATTAAAGGCCGTCTTAATCCCATTGGTATTTATCGGGTAATTACTCTTTGGGTTTCGGGGATACTAATCGGGTTTTGGGTTTCTTATCGAGTTTTGACAAATGGAGAATGAAAATTTGGAAATTGGGATAACGGAATGTGAAGTGGGCGGGACTGAGAGGGAACAAATCTTCATTTGGGATTTGAAAACTGGAAGGTCTCTTCACATCAAAATCATATTTTATATTTAAAATAATTATTATATATAATAACATAAAGTTGTGTTGGGTACATCGGATATATAATCGGGTAGATGGGTCATTAGATAATTGGGTATGTTACAAATTCCAAACCCATCGCAAACACACGAAAAATTTCTAAACTAATCTCAAACCCGTCCCAAATCCTAATGGATCGGTATTCCGGTTTTTCCATCGGGTTCAGGTTTCACGTCATCCCTAAGCTCAAGTCAGGTTTGTGAATTGTGTGTAGTTTGTTTCTTTTGTTTTGTTTGTTTAGTCCGACCCTATTGGGTTTGGGCCTGTTTAATGAATGTCGCCATCCAGAAAAAGACCCAGAAATAAAAACGTATGTCGATTGATAAGAGATAAATTCCACCACTCACAAATATCACTTTGTTAATGTTTTGGCGGAAAGGGTAGGCCCACATGGCCACACCATACTAATCAAGTTTAGTAAATAGTTTATAAACCCGATTGAGGCAAGTAAATACATTTCAAATAAACAAGCTGAGTGATACTTTTCACCCTAATTTAAACAAATAGTAACCAAAACAAAAAAAAATGATTTGCAATCGACACAAACAGGCGCATAGGCACCAACAATCCATGCACCCACCACCCCATACGAAAAAAAACAAACAATACACACCAATTACAAGCCGAAAGCTACCCCCGAAACTCACTATTTTTGGACCTACTTTTGATCCAGAGGTAACCCATCGCTTTAATCTCTTCAAAGAAGCTATGTAAATGAACCGCAATTCCATTATGAACTAACGTGTTTCTCTTCTTCCGAAGACCGAAGACACCACGTCATAATTTAATAAACCACATGAAAAGCTTTAGCTTTGTCTTTACAAACGATACGTATCTATATAACTCCACCAAATCCCAAACACTAGAGGCATAGATCGAGGGTATATCTTGCACCACTGAGAGATTGAACGCCACACCACACCACACCACACCACTTGAGCTAGCTACTTCACACGATATAAAAACATGATCAACCGATTCCTCCACTTTATCTCTACCACAAACCGGACAAACCAATGAGCGTACCGGGATGTTTCTCCTCGCCAAAGCGTCTAACTTTGGCAATCGATTAAACATGGCCCTCCAAGCAACAAACCCCACCTTCCTAGGAATCCAATTGTTTCATTCAAATACTAAATCGGGACTATCAAACGTTTTCTCAACCAATAACAATACATCATTATTCTTTGAGTTAGTAATTAATAAGTTAGGTTTGTATCAAAAGAGATTAGGAGATAGAAAAAACATATTTTTTAACTATACTAAATTAATAAAAATATATTTCACCTACAGTTTTATTAATAAAAAAAACTCTCAGTATCACATAAGCTATTGAGAAAAAAAAAAGTACGAATATTGATATCATTTGGGGTACGTAACAAACCGATTTTAGTTCAAAGCTATTAATGTATTTTTTGTGTCAAGTATTATCAATTTTTGGTACCATATTTGTAACGACATGAATATACACGACACTTGACATAAGCTTTATTCATTCTGAACCGCTTCACTATATATGTTGAATAATATATTTAAGGAGGTGTTGTGACAATTGGCAAATGAATGATATAAAGCATGCATAGACCTATAATGGATGAAGTATATACTAGCTTGTATGATATTATATATGCTTGTAAACTGTTAGGCTATGCGTAGTGGAGATTGAAAAGTATAAACCGTCTCTACAAACGTATTTTAAAAATGAATTTGGTTTCTCTAAAACTACAAAAGTTTTTCGTGCTTTGAAGATACAAGAATCGACCCTATGGGATACCAGATTCAAATACCTTTTGGAGATTGCCAATAACTCGAATTATGGTCTAACAAGAAAGATGACCTTCAAAACAAAAAAACCGTTAGAGATCGTCATAGACAAAGGGTTCTATCTCCGACCACCCTCCGACGCAAAAATCAGTGAATGACATTTAAGATTACGGTGAAAATGAAAGGATTTCATAATAGATTATCAATTATCTGAAAATGAGAGTGTTTGGGTATTTATACCCCGCAGGTATTGATACAGACCAATAGTACTGGTCGCATTAATAAACCACAAAATTGGATACGAGTGGCCCCTACCAAATCTATTTTGATATTAGCTGTTAGGTTTTATGGGTCTTTTTTAGGCGTTTGGTCATGTTATATTTGATTCTTCCTTCGGAGGTCACGCCTTGTATATTGCCATATAGGTAAGTTGTTTTTTTAGGATGCAATACATTATTTTTGTTACGTCTTATATTGGTCCGTCCTTCTTGGACATACCTCTTCATGCTTGATATTATTCAAACGAAATTATACAAGAATGGGGAATGTGGTTTATTCACCGCATCATATTGTTAATAACATAGCTTATAAGAATTTTAGGTTGAATGTAATGATCACATGGTGTGTTAAACTTGTATTGTGGTATATGCAATGAATACCATTACTGATCTGTAATTTATATTTGTTTTGTTACTTGTAAATATTATACTAGTCAAGTTGAAGATGCGATAGCATTCATAGCAAAGCTACCGTTAGCAATTATTTCGCCCGGTTGTAAGTTGTAACTCCATTTAACGTTACAACTTTGAAACTATTACAATTTAGTCCTTTAATATTTATTATTAACCATTTGGCTGCCCCCTACTTATTTCTAAAATTTCAAGTGCTTTTTTCCTATACCAGAAAAAGCTATTTAGTGGCACGCATCATAAAATGAAATTTTGCTTTTGTGACACTAGATTAAGTTTTTAATGAAACTTCGTGTATATCATAGCAGACATTTTAATAGTACTTTGCGTACGCCATCGAAAATTTCGGACACCTTTTTTTCTAATATTATATATAGGTGCAATCTCATATTCTCATTTTAACATCTTAAATGAAAAGGCTAGAGTGTTTCACGCTATATGTTTGGTGGCGGTTTGGTGTCTGTGGAAAAAGAGAAACTACTAGGTTCACCGTGGAAGCCCAATTCATGTCACAAGTTTGTTAGAGAATATTAAAGTGTTAAGTTTCCTTTGGGTGGGTAAAGAATAGATCACAGAGACTCGGGTATAGTTGGAAGGATTGGCGCCGGTTTCGGTTGTAGCGAGTTGCTGTTTTTGATAAGTTGTGGGGGTTATGTCTTTTTTTGCGTGGCACGGTGTTGGTTTTTTCTTTTTGTTGGTGGTCATTGTTTTTGTCGGTGTATTTGTGGGTCTAGCTTCTGGCTAGCGTTTATTTCTAATAAATTCATTTTGTTGGTTGTTAAAAAAACATCTTAAATGAGCTACTTAAAATATTGTGTTTGTATTAAATATATGTTTTTGTTGTTAAACTTGTTAATGATTTGAGTAGATTCGTGTGTTTAGTAAAGCAAACTATTCATGATCACTTTGTTCATTTTTTTACTTTATATGCAAGTGTTAAATGAACAATTGCTCAGTTGTATCTAGTAGTGTCTTGATGACTAATTGTGATCACTTCTTGCATCTTTACTTTGTTGGCAAAAAGCCCACGTTCGTGCCTCGTTCATGGTGCCACAACACACCATCTAAAAGACAAATGCACGATTGAAGAGCTCATTAATTGTCTATAATTTACGTGTTATATATGACCATGTTTATGTAGCCTGGTAGTGTAGGTAATGAAGTCAGCTTATGTATAGTGATATTCAATCCGAATGTATGTGAGATAATACTTTAGTCAAATGAATTCTAATAATCTATTTCATGTCTATTATATGCAATCGAACACTTACAACAACCAATTCAAACAAAAAAAAGTAAAAAAATAAAAATTTAAATTTAATTATTTATTTCGATCAGTATGAACTGTGGTAGACGCTTATCATATCACGAATACGTTCTTAACGTTTTAATAGGGGCTTCACACAAATCATATGTAACAATCTTATATATCTCTCACTATGCAAGGTTAGTAGTATACGCTTTTAATTTGTTTTTTTAACTTAACAAAACGTTTTCTATATACTATCATTTTATACTTTTAATTATATCACTCCTTAAGTAAACAGTAAACACCAGTGATAAAGATGAAAAGAAGTCTAAATAAAATAGTGGTGAATGTCAAAAGTTACCGTCAGTCACTATAACCTTTCTCCAAATAGTTTGTTGAAGGTCCACCTGGCATCGCCCTGCATGTCTATAACCAATTAAACCATAATTTACATAGAAATTACAGTGTATGCCACTAAACAATGAGTCTTATCCAACCTATACTGAATGGGCATTGACGTAATTCTACAGGCACGTGCATGTTTCCAAATTGAAAAATAATCCCGTCACACACACTGTTGTGACGCTATATAACCGTCAAACGTCTGTCCGTACAGTCACACGCATCATTCATTTCCATTACATTACATTACATTCCCTCCGTTTTTACTCTTTCCTAATTCATCGATTTGACGAACCGCAGTTTCACATGGATGAAGATCAAGTGGTTACCGGTGCATCAACTGTCAAAACATTAACAGATCAGAATGATGAAATTCAGCCTAGTATTAATCGTGATAATAATAATAATGGAGAAGGATCAGAGAACGCTGTTGCTGCTGCATTACCATTCGCACGGCTCGGAGCTGAAGTGTGTTCCGACGGCTGATCATGATTCGTCTAAGCAATTGCAGTCGCAATTTGCACCGGTATTGACCGACGGAGGACGTGGTAAGGAGAAAGTAGCATGTGATTCGATTCAGATAACCGGTGCAAAATCGATCGGATCCGATTGCGGTAGTTCATCGTCTACGAAAACTTCCAGTCAGGTATACCGATTGATTATACGTACCTCTTTACGCACATTAACTTTCATTGATGATTAGTTTCCATGATTGATTCTATTAAAATGTTGCTAGCTGAATCAATCATCTGTTGTTAAAACTAACTGCTGATTACAATTAGGTGTTAATTTCCATCATTACAAATGTTAATTCTGATTGAATGTTATTCTAGGGTTTAAACCTAACTATTGTGTTTTCATATTGATTACAAATTAGGAGCTGTTAATTTCCACATTATAAAGTGATAATTAAATTCACACAAGCATGTACTTAGCCATAATATTTCACTTGTCAAGTTCTTTTCCTATAATTAATTATCTGTTTATTGACCGTTAATAAAAATTGAAGGTTTTTAGATGATAATAATTTAAGAGTGCAATGACAGTTAACTGGTTACGAGGTCACACACATCGCCTAGACAAAACTAGGTAGCGCACATGATTCTCCTATTTAACATATCCCTAGGACCGGGTGTAGCGGGGCTTTGTCCACCTAAAAAGCCCAAAGCAGCCAAAAGCACTGCCCCTGTGACGTTTTGAGTTCTTTTTAGTGGGGAGCGCATTCAAAAAGTGTTGGAAGGGGGGACGGAGGGTAAAATGATTGATAGTTGCTTTATTTGTTTTTTTAATAAAAAAATAATAATAAAATAATGAATTAAAAGGATTCTATTAACTATACAAATTTGTTTTAAAACGTCGTAAGATAATGTAAAACACCTTTATCGCAATGACGTAAAACGTCCTTATTGAATATTAAAACATTTAAACGTATTAAAACATTTAGTTATACTATGCTGCAATATATATAAATATCTTTAAAGTAATCACATATACACAAGCATGCATATAGCATTAATTAATGTTTTGAATGGATCGATACATCTCTGGTAGTCTTTTGCCGTCCTATACATTAAAAATAAAAAATAAGCTTCTATTCTTAGGATATATTCCCTTTTTCATTTTAAAAATGTTTATACACGTATTTTCGATCGGGTGGTAGTCACTATGATTTGCACGAATCACTATCGAAATAAATTACCAAGAAGTTGTTTAAGCTTCATTAGATTTTCTCGAAAGTTCTTTTTTTATACTGTAACTAAGAAGTAAGTTATAAATATTGAAAACAAAATAATTAACGTTGAAAAGTATAGCAATGCTCATATAAAAAACAAATGGCTATTTATATTTCACTATTTAGCAAAAGGTAAAAAAAATCTTCAATGGAGTTTTAATCTACTTAATTCGTACGTGTCTAAAAGCTCCTTCATACATGTTTTGATTTGTCAATATCCTTGATGATCGTAATTGTTTTTCAGTTAATTTGTTAATTATTTGGCTATTAAACTTTTTCCGGCCACAATTGCATGAACATCATCAAAGCCTGTGAAATTAAAGCGCATGACCGGATCATCCCGTCTTCTTTGTGGCGGGCGATAGCCACTCACAAATATTAGGGCTCTTTTTCTATGTTATTATTACATCGTTTTAATGATGCATCGTCACTATCTCATAAAATTTGTAGATTATAATTTTTATGATATTGCTATTAATGTAACAAATTTGGTTAGGACTTTTGCATTTCGTTCATATAAACAACAAACGACATCAATAATAATAATAATAATAAATTATTTTTATGTAATTAGTAATAAAAATAATAACAATAAATAAATAAAATCCCTTAAAATAATAATAACTCCGTGCCTCTTTGTCTCCTTTCCTTCCTCTCACTCGTTCGTTATAAACAACAGACAGGCGATTTTCATATTAAAAATCCATCTATCCCATTCTCTACACACATTCGCATTCTTCTTCTATCAGAAATCTAAGATGATCAACACGCTTAAAACAGATTTATTTTCTACCACTACTGCTTTTTTTCCACGCAACAATAAACCCCCCAATCTTGATTTCTCTCGATCAATTCTATTGTTTTTGAGGTAAATTCAAGTTGATTATTATTATTATTATTATTATCATCATCATCTTCATACAAGTTATGACTGATTGATTTTGCTAATAACTGCTCTGATGCTCTCGATTTCTCTTCTTTGCTTCATTCTGAACATTTTGATTTCAAATTAGTTTTTATTGACCACCAGTTTCGTGTTTGAGTGATTTTGTTTATAGATGATGTTTTTCATGTTAGGGTTTGTTGATTCGATGATTGTATTAATATTTTCATTTTAGGGCTTACTGTTCACATGCTCTGCACTGTTTGATCTTGAAGTTATCGAGTTGATAACAAATTTGGCCGGTGTTCGTTTATTACAAGTGTTAATTCTGTATTTAATTATATTTTAAGAAAGCTATAGATTTTAATAATGGAGTATTGTTTTATGGAACTGAACTCGATGAAGATGTAAAACAAATCAAAACTTTGCTTGGTGTTGGATATTGAAGAAACACTAAGTGATCCGGGGCAGATTACGGATAATCTGGGGGTTAAGTAATGTTTCCCACGAGGATGAGGTCCAGCAGAGAAGGTTGTTCTTCAGGTGACCTGCAAAACAGACACCGTAAGCTCGTCACTGAGAAGGGGGGGTTCCTCCTTGTGACCACCCTCCGGCGTGAGAATCAGACTAGATTGCTCTGAATATAAGTGTATATTAAGAGATTGTTAGATAAGAATGAGATATTAGATGATGTCCTTACCATTCCAAGGTGTTGGAGTATTTATAACCGAAGGTAGGTTTCCTAGAAGGTACAGCCGGCTGAATAGTATTCCTGTTCTACCAACAGTGGACTACGCATAGGCCATGCTGGTTGGTGGATAGACTACGGCCTACAGTAACAAGGTCGGCTGTATACTGTTCCTTTACTGTCGGCTATGCACTGTTCCACCAACTGTAGGCTGCGCACGTCCCATAGTAAGGGTTTGTGAGTAGGCAGCGGCTAATAGTGACAAACAGTACTAGAGGGTGCTCCTCCTCGTACTGTTGTCGGTGAGCTGTCACCCTGTGATTGGTTCATGGGCTGTTCTGGTCAGATCGTCTGTTCTGCCCATACCTTAGTAGGTATAGTACAAAAGATCTTTCAGAAGCATATGGACTGGCTCATTTAGGCGGGATTATTCCCTCATTGCTCATTCCTTCAGGTGACAACTGAATTATTGAGCTAAGTGCCTTGTGCGTGTAGCCTTGCTGCGCGGGTGGCCTTCCCTGATGGCTTGTATCCGCAACTGCGGGAACAGGCGGAGTACTTCACCATTGGGAGGCATTTCCTGCGGGAACAGCTTGCGTACTGCGCGTAAGGACGTCACGTCTCTGAGCATGGTGGGTCCTGCGGGTCCAGTTGGTTTCTGCGCAGACGTCTCTCTTCAAGGTGAGTCTTGCGGTCCAACTGGGCTCTGCTGGGACATACCTCTTCAAGTCCCCCCAGTCCAATGTTCTTCTCACAAATGTTTAATAAAGTGAGGTGAACTTTTGAACTTAAGCAAAGGGTTTTGAAAAGGGTTTAGTTTTAAGGTTTTCCATGGGGATTCTTCCCGCGGAAGTCCTTATGTCACTCGCAGAAATTCCCGACTTTCCTGCTTGATCTTTGGGTATGATGCGGGTAGGTCTGTAACCTCCTCGCAAGTCAGGAGCGTTGAGTCCCACTTGTGTGGATTCTCCATGAGGTTTTGGTAGTTTTGAACATAGTGATCAATTATGTTAAAACCACCAATTCCATCCTGGAGCTTCAAACAATGTAGTTCTCGACGTTCCCGCTATGCGGGGGTCTTGTTCCCGTTTCCGCAAGTATTGCCCAGAAGATCCTTCTTAGTTTCAATTCCCTGCGGAGTGCTCGGTATGTGAAGGGTTTTGCCTTAACACTGTACCCGCGCTCGTCTTACGGTTACTTTACTTCCAAGGTATTCCTGGTGTCAATTCCCTGCGGGTGCTAAGTATGTGAAGGGTTTTGCCTTGACACTGTACCCGCACCCGTCTTACAGTTACTTGGTTGCCAAGATAAGGGGTATTTTCCCGCCTACTTTTGAATCTTTTTTGAATTTTTTGAAATTCGAAGAGTTGGTGAAAGGATAAGAACAGTCCAAACCTCTGAAACGTCGTGCGACGGTTTCTTCTGACTGTGTCAGGACGTGCAGGAAGTTATGGTGACGTGACAGTACATGGTCATTCCAGACGCTTTTTCAGGCGCGTGGGCGCGATTTTTCGGGCGCGTGGCCGCGAAATTAATGGTACGCGTCCTTTCAACAGCTGTTGCTAGCTTGCTTTTTGCCACGTGTCATAGTTTTATTGCACCTTCGATTTCTCTCTTCCGCATTAATTTCATCGCATTAATTGCGATTAATATATAAAGGGGGAGAGAGTTCTTTGTAATCCACACTTTCACTTTTCTCTTCATCTTCAAAGCGATTTCCGGCGAATACTCAACTTTTCAGTCGAGCATTCTCTCGAAATCGTTTTCTTCTTTCTTCTGCAAGATGTCTTCTCACGATCTCGAAGCTACAGCCCAGGAGGCTGGGGTGTTCACCGATGACAAGAGTACTGCTGGCGAGTGCCAGTGTGCTCTACCTGTCGATCTGTACCAGTACATCTTCAGGAAGTTCATGCTCGAGTCTCTCGAGCCTGAGTTTCCTGAACCCCATCAAACGGTGTATGATGCCCCCAGAGGCAAGATCGGGGTATATGTTGCATTCTTTGTTTATGGGAATCTTAGGTTCCCATTGACAAAGTTTGTCTACCGTGTCCTGGAGAGGCACGGTGTGCACCTGACCGAGGTGCACCCAATGGCGATCGCGAAGATTCGCCACTTCGAGTGGGTGTGCCGGATTCTGGGCATTGAGCCCTTCGTCGACCGCCTGATGACCTTCTACTCTTGGAGGTGCATCCAGGGGTGGTATACGCTGATAACCCGGATTAAGGGTTTAAAGATTTGCGCAACCGAGCGCAGTCTTCGCTCGTGGAAGCGGGAGTTCTTCTTCATCTCCGCCCGTGCCATCCCCCTTGCCATGAAATTTAAGAATGGGCAAGCTCTCCCAAGCCTTCACGCCTCCAACTACCAGGAGGCGGAATGGTTCTCGAAGATATCCCGGGTCCAATATCCGGTTTACCGGTTTGCGGAGTCCGGGATGATGATGCTCGGGATGAGCCGGGTGTGGAAGGATGCGGATGCGCGAAAGATCCCGATCGTCCTCGAATACTGTTTGAACTCTGTTCCTTACGGTATGCTCTGTTTCTTTTTGTTGATTTAGAATCTCTTCTAACTTCTTTCCTATTTATTTCATAGGGGAACGACTTGCAGTCGCTCCTGTATCCGCGGGAGGCTGACGGTCCCGCTCGGATGGGTACTCGTGCTCTAGATGAGAACGAGTTGCCCATCCTAGAACAAACGGCGGATCAGTTCGTGGAGGTCTACCCGCTAGGCCACGAGATCCTGAGCGCCAGGCGGCCAGGTAAGGCGCTATTCAACCCTCGACCCCTCAATGTTGAAACCTCTGCTGGAATTCCTCTAATCTTATGTTCTGATGAGGAATCCGCAGATGGTCCTCCGTTGGTGCGGAAGAAGAAGGCCGCCGGCGGGAAGGGGAAGAAGAAGGTGGCCTCCACTGCCGATCCGGTACCTCGGTCTGACTCGGAGGCCGAGAGCGAGGAGGTGGCGGGGAACCCCGGTGGTGAGAAGACCACTGCTCCGGAGGCTGTGACCACTGTCACCTCCGGAGAGCCTCGGATGACGACGGTGAGCGGCGCAAAAAGGCCGGCTCCATCGGGTTCATCCCCGCCTGTCCGCACTTTCAGGCTCAAGAAAACCCGTAAGTACAAACTTTATTTTTAACTTCGTAGTTTTCCATCTTTAATACTTTTCTTTGTGCAGGCGTGGATGTTGACGCATTCCAGGGTGGAGCAGGGAAGAGTACCCCTCCGCCCATGACGGTAGGCTTGGTCAGCCTTCCTGAGGCGACGACCCAGGCGGCTGCGCCTGCTTCCGCTGGTTCAGTTGCTCAATCCATTGAGCCAACTGTTCCAGCTGTGATGACATCACCGCCGGCTGTCAGTGCCATTTTTACTACATCTTTCACTGAGCCGGCGGTTACTTTTCCTGCGGATTCCGCAGCGGCGCCCGCATTGGCCGCGGCGGCCTTTACCATGCCTCCTCCGTCATCGGCAACGACGGCCGATCCTTCAGGTATGCATGGGGATTCTCGCCAACCTCTGCCTCCTTCCCATCTACCTGACCTCTTGGACGGATTTCCCTTGGGTTCAGGTGATGGGTTTGGCGGCTATCGGCCTGTTATTGACCCTACATGTGCGTAGGGTTCTTTTGGCCTATATATATATATATATATATATATATTTTTTTTTTTATCATCTTTTCTTAACTGCTTTTTGTTTTTTGCAGTGTCGGATTCCAATGAAGTGTATGTTCCATGATGGAACATCCGCCGAGGAACAACCTTTCGCACACCTGTGGAGTGCGTGGAGTGGGCTCGTCACGCAGCTCCCAGTGGTGCGTTGGGGGAAGCCATGGCTAGCTACCAGGAGGGTAGGCTAACCAATGAGCTGCTTTGTCGTGAAAACGACAAGTTAAAAGCAGCTCGCATACAAGAAGTAGCTCAGGCGCGGGCTGTCCGGGAGGAGAATAGGAGGCTCTCCGCCGCGGCTGCGGAGAAGGAGAAGGCGTTCAAGGCCCTTGAAGTTGAGGTTCAGGCCCGTCTCGAGGCCCGTTCCAAGGCTGCCCAAGCTGTTAACGAACAGCTTCGGCTAGCTAAGGAAACTGCTAGAAACGCGACTGAAAGGGCCACCAAGGCTGAAGCTGTTGCTGAGCCTCTACGCCTCGAGAATGAGGAACTTAAAGCTAAATTAGAGGCGCTCCAACAGGCTCATGATGCCTTGGCGATGGAGGACGCGAAGAAGCTCCAAGAGATCCTGGACCAGAGGGGCGTGCTTGACCACACTGAGCGGAAGCTAAAGGGCGTCGAAGAGGCTGCTGCAAAGGAAGTGTTGCTTGCCAACCTCAATAAAAGTGAAGCCGAACGCGCCTGTAATCAAGCTCAAGCCGCCCTCCAAGAAGCTCTGGTTGCCAAGGAATGGCTTCTTCGAGAAGCGTTGTCTCAGGTAAGCTTTTCATGTCTTTACGTTTTTCCTTGTAAATAGAAAAGGTTTTGATACTTGTATTTTTCTTTTTGTAGGTTGTGCATCGGGTCTTCACGGAGACGTCTTATGACGATGCTATGAGCACAGCCCTCAACGCTTCTCACGAGGATGGGGAAAATGCCGGCTTCCTGCTTGGTCTAGGGTTTGTTGAGAAAGGCATCCCGCCTTCCAACTTCCCTTTGTATAATGTGGATACTGAAGCTGTTTATGACCAAGCAGTGAATCAGTATGCCGCCTTCCCGCATCCGGTGGTGGAGAAGGTAAACGAAATCGCTGCTGCTGATGATGGGCTAGCTATTCTTAAAGCTTTCCTTGAACCGCCACGCTCTACTGATGGTGCGGTCCAAGTGGAAGTGGTCCTGAAGCATGATCCTGAAGATCCCTCTCAACCATTAGCGTAGATTTTTGTTTTTGTATATCTTCTTTTGTATGCGGGTATGTACCCAGCAATCTTTGTAATATTTGAATTTGATGGAATAAAGATTGTGTTAATCCCTTGCCTTGTTTATTTTACGCATGTTTTGATTTAACTTAGCAATTTCTTTAGTACTTAGATAAGTTAACTTTTTAACGTGGCCAATTATAAGTTTGTTTCGCTTCCTCTTTCATGATTGTGCGGGTATGACCGTCACTTACACTTAGTAGGATGGCTTAACTTTACTTATATCTGTCCTGCGTGGAAGTTTTCCTCATCTTTTCCTTTGAAATTTTCTAAGTGTTCAGAATAAGTTAACCTTTGGACGTGGTAGATAATAGGTTGAAGTTTTGCCTCCTTGTTCGTGATTGTGCGGGTAAGACCGTCACTTGCACTTACAAGGATAGCTAAACTTTACTTACATCTGACCTGCGTGGAGGTTTTCCTTAAAACTTGAAATTTTTACCGTTGTGTTTATGCGGGTTTTGCCGCCTTCCACACGTAACGACTTACTTCTTCCCCTATTTATGCGGTGAATACCGGCACATCAGTGTGGGAAGTTCATAAGTATAAAGGTAAGGTTATCAATACATTGTGAAAGGAGAATCATTTCCATTAGAAGTGGCTCTAGGCCTTTACAAGTTTGGAATTGATCTACATATAACATTTGCGTAATTGAGCTCCATTCCATGTTCTTGGGATGGGAGTGCCATCGAGCCTTTCGAGCCGGTATGCGCCCTTTCCCAGAACTTCTTTGACGAATGCTTCAACAATATCCTTCAAGGATGTACACTCTTCCGTACTATACCTTTTGTCCCGTGGAAGTCACAGGATATGCTCTGATCCGCATTGGGTCGCTGCCGGATCATTGGAGCTTTTGGCCATGGTAGCTTTTCAGTGGCAAATATCTCCGTGACGCTTTTGGTGAGTGGCGTCCACCGGTGTTTTTGGCTTGAAGGGTGTGTTATTTCTTCCGCCAACAAGAGGGTGAGAGCTGGATGAGGTGTCAAAGTTTACCCTTGACTGCCAAATACCTAGCTTCCTCTTTTTGTTCTGCCGGGCGATCCGAACATTGTTTTCTCTAGTCCTCTGCGTGTAGAGGTGTGTACTCTGGGGAAGATCCCTTCCCAGTTGCTTCTCCGTCTCGGCAAAGCGCTTGGCCGCCGTCATGATGGCATCCCATGTTGATGGCATGCCGTCCTTACCCGTCAATGTGCGGATAAGCTCTGGGTATTCGGCGCCCTGAATGAAAGCGGCGCGAACAAGATCTTCACTTATGTTGCCGAGACTTAGCTTTTTGGAGTTGAAGCGAGTGATGAAGTCTAGTAAAGATTCATCCTCCTCTCTAACGCAGTTGAGGATCGTCCACTGTTCTTCAGTATATTTCCTTTGCTGGCTGAAGTGCTGGCTGAACTTGTTCTGAAAGTCCGCCCAATCATAAATGTGGTGGACCGGTAAACGATCGAACCATGCCCTGGCCGCTCCAACCAGAGTCATCTGGAACATATAACACCACGTGGGTTCCGTCCAGTTACTGACGGTTGCCCCCGCAATGAATCTGTTCAAGTGGTCGTCTGGGTCGGATAGACCATCATAAGTGCCGATGTTGGACATTTGTTTGGCACTTCTCGGGGCGATTGCTTCCGCAATGTCCCTTGCGAACTTAGACTTTCCTGCATTTGCAGCAGTTGGTCTAAAGGTTTTGGAGAAGTCACGCGGGTTTCTCTCCGCATTTGTTGGTTTAAAGGTTTCCCCAAAATTCCTTGTCGGTTGGAAGTCCGTTTCCTTACGCTTCCCTTTTGCCTTATGGCGAGGGTTTTCGTCGGTATCGGATTCTTCCCGCTCATCGTCTGAGTACTCGCACTCACTGTTCATATTGAGATGTTGGCGAGTACTGCCGAATTCGTCAGCCTATTGAACTGAACGCAAGCGTTCATCCAACTCGGCTTGGAACTCTTTCTGACGTGCTTCGGCCCACGCCTTAACTTGATCTAGTGTTTGGCGAGGGACCCTCGTTCGTTTCTCCAACTGGGCATCAGTGAATCCCAGTGGAATATTTACTACACTTGCCCCGGCTTGGGTAACCGGGGTAGTGTTCGTAAGATTTGTATAACCTCCGGTGTTCCCCCCAGTTGTTGGGGTTGTGGTTACCGGGGTTTCTTGGTTGCTTACTGGCCTTGGGACCGGAGTAACGTTAACCATTTCTTCAGAAATTTTGAAAAAACTAAGAATTAGTTCTAGCTTTTATGCACGGATGGCGCCAATGAAGAAACACTAAGTGACCCGGGGCAGATTACGGATAATCTGGGGGTTAAGTAATGTTTCCCACGAGGATGAGGTCAGCAGAGAAGGTTGTTCTTCAGGTGACCTGCAAAACAGACACCGTAAGCTCGTCACTGAGAAGGGGGGGGGGGGTTCCTCCTTGTGACCACCCTCCGGCGTGAGAATCAGACTAGATTGCTCTGAATATAAGTGTATATTAAGAGATTGCTAGATAAGAATGAGATATTAGATGATGTCCTTACCATTCCAAGGTGTTGGAGTATTTATAGCCGAAGGTAGGTTTCCTAGAAGGTACAGCCGGCTGAATAGTATTCCTGTTCTACCAACAGTGGACTACGCACAGGCCATGCTGGTTGGTGGATAGACTACGGCCGACAGTAACAAGGTCGGCTGTATACTGTTCCTTTACTGTCGGCTATGCACTGTTCCACCAACTGTAGGCTGCGCACGTCCCATAGTAAGGGTTGGTGAGTAGGCAGCGGCTAATAGTGACAAACAGTACTAGAGGGTGCTCCTCCTCGTACTGTTGTCGGTGAGCTGTCACCCTGTGATTGGTTCATGGGCTGTTCTGGTCAGATCGTCTGTTCTGCCCATACCTTATTAGGTATAGTACAAAAGATCTTTCAGAAGCATATGGACTGGCTCATTTAGGCGGGATTATTCCCTCCTTGCTCATTCATTCAGGTGACAACTGAATTATTGAGCTAAGTGCCTTGTACGTGTAGCCTTGCTGCGCGGGTGGCCTTCCCTGATGGCTTGTATCCGCAACTGCGGGAACAGGCGGAGTACTTCACCATTGGGAGGCATTTCCTGCGGGAACAGCTTGCGTACTGCGCGTAAGGACGTCACGTCTCTGAGCATGGTGGGTCATGCGGGTTCAGTTGGTTTCTGCGCAGACGTCTCTCTTCAAGGTGAGTCTTGCGGGTCCAACTGGGCTCTGCTGGGACCTACCTCTTCAGATATAATGCTCGTGTGCTGATTGACTCGTCGTTTATCAAATGGGTTATTAGCGGCAACCGAGACCCGTGGCGGCCTATAGAGACTTTAATTCATTCTCCCACTGATTTTTTTAAAACCAAGTAAGTTTTTTTTGCATTTTTTACATTGAGACTTTATAATTATTTTTGTGTATTAATTTATTTAATGTCACAGGTGTGTTACTCGAAATGAAAGATTAAGAGCCTGGTACAGAGATTTTGGATCTTCTACTGCTGAGAAACGACAATTGTTTAAAAAAATGGATGCTTTTCCTACTTTGTACAGCCATTTTTTTTATGATGTGTCTGAGCATACTTGCATACTGCAAGTTTTAAAGAAACCTATTAACAAGGGTTGCTTTCTTGCAAGCTGTGATAAGAAATTTTATGAAGATGTACAGCAGGTTTGAAACTTTTTTTCTAGATTATTTCTATGCTTTTTTTTTATTTTATGTCTTGTTAACTTAATTTTTTTATCATTTTTTTAGGCTTTAATTACTCCTATAATAACTGTTGATGGTCAAGGGAGTATTCAGGTTTTGCCTTTGACTGATCTTCAATTGAAAAAGATTTTTGGGGAAGAAGAGTCGGTTGATAATGAGAATGATCTGTCGTTTGGACTTGCACAAGATGACGTTGCTGAGCTTGAACAAGAGGAAGGGGTTAATACAAAAGAGGAGAATGCTTTGGTTGAGGAATAGATAAGAAAGAGGTCGGCTTATACTTTTGTTTAGCTTGAATTAGGTTTCTATATGTTTTTAAACTAAGTTATGTGATTTTAAAAGAAAGTATTCAAATCAGTCAAGGGCTTTAAAGTAATTTTATATATTATTTGGAAGCAATGCTAATTTTTTCTTGTGTTTGCAGTTCTTAAGCATCAATGAGTTTTTAAACCTGCTGCTAGTGATAGTGAATGGAGGTGTTCAAGGGCGTTAGTGGTTCAAGAAGTGTTATTTGTCTTCTTTTTACTGAAGCAGAATAAGAGACCGGTTGGTTTGTTACTTTGATGTTTTTTCTTTGAGTACTGCATTAAGGTTTTTTTAAATGGAAAAAAATGATTCATTGTTCTTGGATAACTTGAAGTTGTTTTAGATAATTCTTGATTTAGTTTTACTAGATTTGAGAGCTAAATGTACACATGAAAGTTTACTGCTTGATAATTGTTCAAAATCTCTAGATGGGTTACATCAGAGAAAGCTGCCTTTGAAATAGAATTTTGTTTTAACTAATAGATTGTGTTTTTGTTTATTACATGTTATACATGTTTGAGTGGTTTTATGTAACCGGACTTGTTCTGGTTGACTCCCTAACTTATTTAGTTTTCGGTTAACTCCTTAAAATTGAAGAAACAAAAATATGTTTTTAAGGCGAACCATTTATACGATCCATAAACACTTTACACACGTTTTACGGCTGTTTATAATTTAATTTTAAACAACATTGTTACATGTCAAACCGTTTATGGTCTGTTTACAACAAGTTACAGGTCATGTACAACCCGTTAAATTAAATAGTTCGACTCGTAAGTAAAAAAATATGTTAAAAGGCCAATCTGTTTGTGACCCATTTACTGTCTACCAATCTGTTTGTAGCCCATTTTCAGTTGATTTTACTACATGCCAATCCGTTTATGGCTTGTTTAGAACTTGATTACCGTTTACAACTACTTTATAACTTTCAACATGTTTCTCGTTTATTTAAATGGGTAACACGCAGACTTTTCCAAAAATAAAGGCGAAAGTGGGAACGACACTTTAATATTCGTATTTAAAACGATGACTTTGTGTCTCTGTTCGTTTCAATTGTTAAATTGTATACAGAACGTCGAGAAATAATCCGCGGAGCGGGTGATTCAATTAACCTATATTCAGAAGATGAAATTTCACCTCTACCATCAATAGGTTTAGCCAGGGCGTTGATAACACGACCCAAATAGGCCTCTATCTTAACATAGTGGTAGAAAGAATACCATGCTGCGTCTGGACTTCAAACAGTTTAGCTTTAACCATGTTAATGGTCCCACATTATTGGTTGATAGAGAATCAAAGTGGATTTTCCAATAAATTACGAAATGCTACTAATCCCACCAATCTTGCTTGTACAATGGAAAGTGCCACCGGTTTATCTTTCCAACGAATCAAATTGGCCAAAGGTGTGCGTTCATGAGCCCATGCTAAAGTTTCAATCAATTCCTGCCAATATCCACGCCAGGAAATTAAAAACATAAATCCCAGCTAAGGCCCCTAAATGACCGCTCAGTGATAAAGGAGGTAGGGGTGCAGAGACAGCCAGGAGGTTTGCCTAGAAGCAGCCACCCTTGAAAGAGTGCGTAATAGCTCACTGATCGAGCGCTCTTGCGCCGGATTAGGATTAGGAATAGGCGTAATCGGACCTGCTTTTTACATATCTCTCGTTATTTGATCCTGTTAGGCATAAAAAAGTAGCTATCATCCCCTTTTCTGATGAATCATATGGTTTTATTATTTCATTGCCCAATAAGGTTATCAAATGAAGTGTAATTACATATCTTAGAGCATTCTCATCACTTCCCGTCTCTCCAAATATATAGTTACACTAAATATTATTATTTTGTCTTTTTCCAAATCAATTAAAATATCTTTTTTATACATTTATTATAACCTAATCTCTCTTTTCTAATCACAATCACTTTAAAAAAAATAATTAAAAATTTTATAAGATGCTACAAAAACTTTTCAAATATAAAAAAAAATCACAACATTTTTTAAAAACCTCACTCACGTATTTTGATAGATGAATTGTGAATTCTGTTACATTTTATTGTTAATTTTCTGTCATGTTGATTAATCTGGTTTTCTTCTATATTAAATTGTTAACTGGGCTTTGAGCGAGCTGGAGTATATGTGGGCTCATGGGCTTGAATAGAGAGCAGGGAAAATATAGAAAAAAAACTCATGTTTTCTATTTTTTGATTGTGTATTATTATTATTATTTTTTGTTATAAGTGGCTATGAGTGGATGGTAGAGACATGCAATAAAAGTAGCATACATAAGTATTATTTAATTAAATACGGGGATGATATGTGAGATGTTTTTTTAAGATGTATAAATTTTATTATTCAATTAACTTATAGGTATGGGGATAGGGAAAATACTGAGATTGCTCTTAGGCCCCGTAAACACATTTGTTATTGGAATGGAAGTGGCTCGCAGTTTACAATCCATGTTCTTTCAACTTCGTTTCCATTCATGAGTTCATCTGGCGTCTTCAGAAACTTCTCACTAATTGTATGTTTGTTTTGTTTAGATCAATATTTTGTGCTTGTATTTTGAATGTTAATCAGTTCTAGAAGAACTGATTTAAGTTTGTAATACTTTGTAGCGATCTCACTTGAGAGGTTTCTTCTTAACATTCTTAACATGTTTATGGACAACGGATCAAGCTTTTTCTAAAAGGAAGTTTTAAAGGAAGCTACAACAAAAATATTTATATGTGAGAGAAAGGTTCAATAAGAAGTTTGATTATCCTAAGAAGACTAGGAAGAAGAGTATATTAGTCTACTACCTTCATATTAAAAATCTACTTAATTTAATTTCAAACCCCACTTAATTAATCTTAAAAACTCACTTAAATTTTCACTCATCTCTTACAACTACCATCGTCCACCGCCACCACCTTGTCGAAAATGGCCACCGGAAAAAACACAATGGAAAACACTATGAAAATAAAAACACAATGACAAAAACACAATTAAATAACACAACGTAAAAAACACAATAACAAAAACTGTGAAAAAATAAACGCAATTGTATAACACAATTTGTAAAATACTCATGAATTTTTTTTTTATTTTTATATAGCAATATGATACTCATATAAAAGATAAAAAAACATTCGTTATTAAGATGAAATCGTTTTTTTAAAAAAATGTCGTATAAAAAAGATGAACGTTTTAAAAAAATGTCCTCCTTTGTATTTTAACTTTACTCTATTGTTTAAACTATAATTTTATATTAACGACATTTGTCTCTTAGTAACTACCATATTTGACATTATATATTCCCCTTCTAAATCTTCATCAATGATAACTACTAAATAAAATTTTTCAAATTTCCTTTAAAACAACTATTTTATCTACCTCCATTTTTATATTCATTTATGTGTAAATAATATTCAAATATAAAAGTGACTTTTTTTTTGCACTTATGAAAATTTTGTTTTTAGGTATGCGTGTCACGAACCAAATAAGGATAACAATTCATCAAGAAATGGGGTAGTCTTTTTGACCCATTACATTGTCTTTTATGTATGGGTTAATTTGGGTTATTTTTTTATCTCGAGCGTACAAATTATAGGTTCAAATGGGGTTTGTAATGTGCCAAAATTGGTAAACGTTAAAAGACCACCTTATTAACAAATGAGTGAACTGATTTGGGTTTTGGTTCTCTGTGTAATGGGTCAAACAGTTTGGTACAAAAAAAACGTCGAGTGTTTGAATATTTTTGTATGTTAAAGTGAATGTTATAGACTAGCAATTTTTCTATTCATTAAATGGTTCACTTGTGTATTAATTTTATCTATGTTTATATGATTTTGAATTAAATATATTAATTTTATTTATGTTTGTATAATTTTGAATTAATGCATAGAAATGGTGAAATGGTAAACTAATACATGAATTAAATATGAAATTGAATTATAAACTAGGTTAAAAAAAGGTGGTTTCGTTTAAGTATTATTAGGTTCAAATAAGACGGGTTTTGTTTTAGTATTAATAAGTTCAAATAAGACGCTTTTGTTTTAGTCTTATTAAGTTCAAATAATGCGTTCACATTTTAGGAAAAATATATATTGGTTTTATTAATCCTAATTATTGTCTTTTGGTCTGTCAGTCTCAACTAATGAATTTGTCACTAACGGTTGCAACTTTTAACGTATTTGTTCCTAACGATTTGCGACTAACAGAATCCTAACGTCGTTAGTTTCAAGTCGACGAAAAAACGTTTTTTCCCCAGAAAATTCATTTTTCTTGCCGAAAAACTCAATATTTTCGTCCCAAACATCTAGGTAACTTTGTATCGGACCTTTATGAACATTTTTCTAGTAAAAGCCACAATTATTTAGGTCGCCGGAACCCAAGAACCTTCGTTGGAATCGGTTGGTGTGCTCAAGTGGTGGTGGTTGGTTAGCGGTGAGTCAATTGGTGGTGGTGGCGGTGTTCTGGTGGTTTTTTCTGGCAAAAAAATTAACTTTTTTGCGGCCAAAAACGTTTTTTCGGTGACCTATAACTAACGGCGTTAGTATTCTGTTAGTCACAAACCGTTGGAACAAATACGTTAAAAGTTGAGACTGTCAGTAGCCAATTCGTTAGTTTGAACCGACATTGACCAAAAGATAATAGTTGAGATTAATATAATCAATATACCTAGTAAAAAAGGCAGTGCGTATCTATCTATACGACGCTAGCTTTTAAGGCGGTCAGTTAACCGTCATATTTGATTAAAAATGTCATATTAGCTCTTGTTTTTTTACATGTGATTTCTAAACTGTGATGATCCAATTAGCATGAAGTACAAAGCTTGGTTATTATGTTTTCACAACAAAGACGTGAATGTTATTCGTTTGTGAGCATAACACATACGTCCCACCAACATATTAAAATTAAAATTGGATAAGAAAATAAAAATTAACCATCAGCAACAAGTATTATACTAAATTAAATAATTTTATATCAAAGAAGTACATGTTATATCCATACGAGAGGCCTTTTATGCATACACGGCATCTTCCTCGACTTATTCATCGTCCTCTTTCTTATGTCACCCTTGGCACCGCTTTCAACGCTCACATAAGCTTCCTTCTGCCCATGTCAAGCATTACAAATATACATTAACAAAAAAGAGACAATTTAGTATCAACCTAGCAATGGGTATATATATGTATATAGGGTTATGATAAAATAAAAACTCATCAGTTGAGAAAACTCATTATCAAAAGTTTGAATCTTGTGGTCCACAACTAAAGTTAATAAAAATTGTAAAAGTAAATTTTTCTATACAAAAAAATATGTTTAAAAGTTAAAAGAAAAAACACCAAACATTTTTTTATTATCTTTTGATATTTTGTATTAAATGTAACAACATATATTACATATGGTTAAAAAACGATATTAAATGGGTTTTCATGAGTTTTCTCAACTCAAATGGGTTTACATTCTATGCATGCCCAATATAACCTTCGGCACTGCTTTCACCTCTGATATGCCCTTGGCACCGCTTTCACCTCTGACATGCCCTCGGCACCGCTTTCAACTCTGACATAACCTTCCTTCTGCCCATGTTGAGCATTGCACGTGTACATAAACAAAAACGCGACAACTTAGTATCAACATAGGAATGGGTATTGTGTATATAAATGGGAAAATTGGGAGAGAAAAGATATTACAACGAGAAGTAAATGGATTTGGACCAAGGATGAGCAAATAGTACCAGTACCAATTCGGTACCCGCCTTTTTTAGGTTTCGGGATCAGTACGATACATGTATTTTACCAAATTTTTGCCTTCGGTTCATATACCTTTTTTTTGCGAACTTCGGTACTAGTATATTCGGTACTGGTACCAAGCTCATCCCTAATGTGGACCATTGATTATGTGTAATCAATGAACTAAAATAATAATGGTAAACTTGTAACTAGCAAAAACATATATAACAAGATTTTATTAAAAATGATAGTTTGGTCTTTTGTGTGTAAGCTTTTTAAAGTCAAAATGAGCAAACTATAACATGTACATATATAGAAAAGATATATAGATCGAACCTTTGCATTCTTCTTTCGTTCGTTGCAATGATTGTGATTATTATCATGATTAACATGAAGATGGGGAGATAGAAGGCTTCGAACAAATATACCAGCACGAATATAGCCTCCATTGATTGGCACAAGTTTACCATCATCAACACAATCACATCCCGTCAATTGTGAATTTGGCGTAATTTGCACGTAGTGTGCAACATCATACTTGCTCTGACAATGATCATCATTATATAGATGCCACTTGTTGTTTTTCATTACCACCCATATCTTAGTAGATGAAGGGGAATAATTTATATATATGCATAGACATCCTTCTATAACCCCTAGTATTTTAAACAAAAAAGCATCATCATGTAACAAATCAGCACTAGGTATAGGTAAGGGGATATTTTTAACTTCCTCTGTAGATAAATCCAAAGAAATAATTGTTTTTTTGCCACGTGTATCTCTCATGAACCAGTGAAGCGCCCCACCGCATAAGATGCCGGTTGCACCACCTGCACTCTTATAGTTTAAGCCTCCAATAACTTTCCAAGTATTTGACTTCAACGTTAACATATAAAAAATTGTCCGATTTGAATTAAGACTTTTCATGAACCCTACTATAACCTTGTAATCATCTGTGCACGAATCATAACCGAATCCCCAACATAATACTTGCCGGATCATTGAAATTTTGGGCATATGACGTGGCGTTGGCAGTTTCCTATGTTCCCTAGTGGAAGGATTGGTTACTACAAGCTCACTGCCTCTAGGAGAAAAGCATAACAATCCATTACAAGAACCGACAATATGAATGCAGTCGAAGCAAAACGAAGTGTCTTCGTAGAGAATATAGGGAAGGCAGACCCTTCTATGGCCGAGTTCACGATTGTCACGATCACGCTTGATATTATGGTTCAAGTGAGCTTTAACGAAACGAGGACTGGATATTAAAGAAAGCCATGACTTACACACGCTCTTGCATCGGATTAGATCCTCAACATCCATTCGTACCAGTATCTGCTCAACCACATCAAACGCAAGCTCCGCCATTCCAATCCTTATATGCACACATACATAGTTCCATTTAGGGGTGTTTTACATACATATATATTAATTTCAATTCGAATTGAGTGATTGAATACAAATTCGATGAAGGTAGTTTATTTAAAAATACTATGTGCAGAATTGCTCTTAATTACTGATTGAACAGCCAGGCAAGAAGCCAATAATAAATAATTAAAAATATAAAATTACATACCTGATTGAACAGCGGATGATCAACACCAGCCGATTAGAGCTTAGGGTTAAACAAATTAAAATAACAATACGAACCAGTCGTGAATAACAAGGGTGAATTTAATTGTAAATAATGTTGGGCCTGGCCCAGAAATCGTCAACATATAATGATATATCCCCCTCTAAACATCCTTTTTTGTTTTTTTTTGAAAATAAAGACCACGAGTGAGGCCCGTAAACAAACAGTATTCTTACTAGGAGTGTGCTTGGGTTGGTTTTGGGTCAAACCCATAACCATAACTGATATATCGGTTAATAAATAACCATAACTAATCTATTATCGCAATTTTAATTAATCGGTTTTTGAATATTATAGCGAGTGAGTTATGGATTAGTTAAACATGACCAAAACATTGTAATTGTGCCTAAAACTTTGATAGTGAATATACCGTGTGGGCATATTTATTTACATTATTTCGTCAAGTTTATATAAACTATGCAAGCATGTGTATATATATGTGTGTGACAATACCTTATACGATTAAAAAACTAGTTTATAAAGAAGTTCACTCACGAAGTTCGAGTTATATTACCAACCCATGAGCAACTAATATGCATATATATAGGGGTGAGTTAATTGAGGAACTTCAAAAAAGTGGAAAACTAAAGAACTCTTTTCTCAACTCTTGATCAATTCTCCACATCCTTATGGTGCACCCTCAATCACCTACATCACATCAGTTTTGTAAAAGAAAAAAAAAACTCCTAAAAAAATCAAAAAAACAGTTAAAAAATTATAAAAGAAAAAAAAGCGAAAATATAAAAAAAATAACAAAATGTTTATCTAGCGTCCCCGGTAAAAAAAAGTTCTTCAAAAAAATTGAAAATGGTTTTAACTTGAAGCGGGCTTACTTAGTTATAATTTGGTAATAGTTGCACTTGGTTATGAACATATGGTCTTGGAATACAACTTGAGCATGTTTATGTATTGAATATTTGAATGTATATCAACTTAAATATTTGAATGTTTATTAACTTGATTTGGTGCCTTTTATCAAATGGTATTTCATCTGAGTCCACCTGTGGCAATCGAAAGTTTGAAACATCATGTTGTGAAACTTGAATGATTATGATTGAAAATGTTATTGAAATAAAAAACTTGCTGATTATAACATGAGCATGCATGGTTTCTAAAACCCAAATGAACAGTAGTGATATTTAATTACTTTTGACGAAAGTAAAACCAAACAAAAATGTGGTCGTGCCGGAGTCGTTATTGGGCATGACTAGAAAACATGAACGGTGGTGATGGACGATGGTAGTGGACGGTGATGGTGGCCGATGGTGCGTAGTGGTGGTGATGGACGGTGGTGGTGGGTGGTGGTGGTGGACGGTGGTTGTGGCCGACGATGGGTGGTTATCGGTGGTGGTGGTGGTTGCAGACAGTGAGTGGTGGTACTGGGTTGTGGTCGACGGTGGGTGGTTAATGGTGGTGGTTGCAGACGGTGGGTGGGGGTAGTGGGTTGTGGTTGACGGTGGGTGGTGGTGGTGGTGGGTGGTTGACGGTGGTGGTGGAAGGTGGGTGGTGGTGGGTGGTTGACGGTGGTGGTGGCGGACGGTGGGCGGTGGTGGCAGACGGTGGGTGGTGGTGGTGGTGGACATTGGATGTTGGTAGGATGTTAAGAAGTGTGAAGACGTGTGAAGATGATGGATATTAGTTTATTATTTAAGATCATATAAGCAGTTTTAAGATCTTTTTTCTTTTTTTTAAACAAACTGTCTTCAGGAGCTTATGTCTGCACGTCCGCAAACATAACCCTCCTGCAGGCCTTTTAAGCAAATACAACCACAACCTCTCTCTACATTTGACACATTTTCTTCAGTTGATTCGTGTGATTTCACACGTAGAAGACAAAATATGAATAAGATAGTGTTGGCGATTTTAGAGTCATTAAATGATACTCATTGTTTATATACTTACGTCATGCTTGCGGCGCGCGCATATAATGTATATATATGTGTGGGCCCTTGGGTGGGCAAAAGCGAAATTACTCTAATTTTAACGTTATTTTTACTAATTTCGTGAAAATAACGTTAAAACGGCGGAAGGTTAATCAGGCATCATGTGATGGTATTAATAGCCGAATGACAAGGCTACATGCACAAATCGGTTGGGGGTATTGATGGTAGAGTGTTATGTGTCTTATGTCCAAGGCTTTATGCAAAACCACTATCGAGTCGGGGGTCTCACCGGAAGCAACCTCTCTATTCCTATAGAGTAAAGGTAAGACTCTCCACATCTTACCCTCCTCACACCTATGATGGGTACGATGATGATAATTGTTGTTTATATACTTGTTAAAGAACCACAAAAAGGGGAAAACACACACTCCATGTTTCAGCATGAACTGCCCAACCCTTCCATCCTACCACATAGTTATTTGAACACGTTCTCGGTTTGCACTAAATTTGTTTCAAACCTTAAACATACAAGAGCCTCATACACCGAGTTTGCTTCCAATATGCAAACATCAAGAACATAAATGGGATCCCGATCAAAAAATGTCATGTGGACTTTAATATCGGAAATTGCGCACTTAGCCTTAAATATCTGCATTTGTGCGGTTTTAATCTTAGAACCACGGTCAAGCAACCAACCAGGTGATGTCATGTCAACCCCAACTCGAAATGACTCGATATAAGACAAAAAATAGCACAGCAACTTAATCAACGAGAGTTTTAAACTTACCGATGCAGAAAGAACCTAATGCATTTCAAAAATTCTTATATTATATTTATATAACTTATAAATAGTGCATACATGATTTAAAATTCTGCTGGCACCAACAAAACGTGCTTCTTGAATCGGAACCTTAAACTATGTATCATTCCCCATCTTAATCCATGTGCATTATGCATTTCAAGAAGCAATTACGCAGAAGATAGCTTACTCAAAAACCTTCATTTAGTGGAAATAATAACATATGTAGTTGGAGACTTAGCTGCAAAATGGTTGCCAACATATCTGTCTTTGTAGTTTATAGCTTTATACCAATCTACAAAACACAATATTTGAATAAAGATTAGCATCTATCTGTTAAATATATGGCAAAATTCAACATATTACCTTAGCATGTTGTACATCAAAAGATCTGCATTAAGATGTACACAAAAATCAAGCATACAACTTGAACCCGCTAGCTACAAATAGCCAGTTTTTCAGACCATTCACCAGCTGCATCATAATCAAGACTAAGCACCCTCAATGGAGGAATGTTTTCCATAGCAAACAACATAAGATGAGGATATTGAATATTGTTATGATCATACATCACCAACTGCACAAAAACATTAGGACACGGGCTATGGCTCATGTAACAAGCAACATTCCTCATTTTAGAAACATCCACAGCAAAATCCAATGGTGGGATTGATGGATAAGATGGGCGTGAATATTCAGGAATAACTTGAGAAAAATCGCCCCATTCAGCCCATCTTTCACCAAACCGATACGGATAAACTAAACTATCTTCCCCGTTCATGGTAAAAACCTGTGCTTGATTTTTAGTAAGCACAACTCCAGTATATTCACAAATAAACGAGCCCGCTTGTATCAAGTCCAGTGACCTAACTCCCCAGCCTGTTTCAACCGACCTAAAGATTTCAAAATTATGCCTCACACCCTTTTGACTGACCCGATTGATACAATTAGGAGGGCAAGAACAAAACGGGCCGCATTCAAATATGACCGGTTTTCCTTTAAGAAGTCGCCCGTTTGAATCATAAACAAACTCACCACCATTCTTCCTAGCACATGCACAATCAAGTGTACATCCATTTACACAATCACACCCACCACTGTTTCTCGCATTTTGATACACCAAGGTCGGTAAAATAGTCGTTACCTGATAATCATAATCGAGTGGCTCATGGTTATCATCAATGTCATTAAACAAGAAAACCGGTACATTTTCCTTCTTTCTTGAAATATCCAAACTAACATATCCAACGGGCCGCGCTTCCATCGGGTTCACCTTAATACTCTCAGCAAACTTAAGAACCGCACTGCCCATTTCAGGTTGACCTTCCACCCTAACAAGCTTAAACTTATACACACCAAAACCCGACTTCCCGACTTCAAACCAATACTCCTCAATCTTATAAATCCCATCATAAACATAAACCTTATCACCCGTACCATTACCGCCTTTATACTTCACCCCACGAACAACCCGCACCTCAACCTCATGATGCATACTCCTTTCCAAACCAAGATTCCCCGTCTCCAACCGCTGATGAAACACCTGTTTCGAATGCTTATCCTGCCCACCCTGACCCGTATACACAATAACCTCACCGCTATCCTCATCATCCTCATACCCACCCGAAACAATGACACTAGTCGCAATCGGCTCACCGTTCGCACTCATCTTCGAACTTAAATAATCAATCCCAGCCTGCACCTGACCATGAACACCCAACACACATAACTCCATCCTAAAAAAGAACACATCACCCACATTAATCCCCGGGATCGGTCCCACGATCCGCTTATCCTGATTCAACCAAAGCCCATTTTCTCGCATCACCGAAGCCGCCTTCATATCGCCTCGGCCGCGAACGGTACGGCCGGTTAACGGGTTCCGGTCCTCCATCATATAATTAACCCATAAACAATCATATAATATTCTGGTTTTCCTCACTAATTCTCTAAAATACCTCTCGTCTTCAATCTCGAGACCTGAAACCCTAACTAATTCACCTGATCGCGGCGGAGGCTTACGGCGAAAGGAACACTCGACGGGTGTCAGCTGGTTATTATTATTATTATTATTATTATTATCATCTTCAATTACCGGTATGATTGCTAGCGAATCAGGATCCATGTAGTCAACGTCCACATTTTCGTCAATATGATTGTCGGTAGAATCAGATGGAGTGAAATTAGGGTTAGGGTTTTGGAACGAATCGGATGCATGAGGTTCGGGTTTAGGGTCCATTAGGCTCCGGTGGTGGTTTGATCGGAAACAGAGGAAACTAGAAGATGATTGTGTGAAGAAGTAAACAACAGTGGATTATGACATTGATGATGTTAATTGAAGGGGTATGCAGATAACCTGTTACAACGGCAACAAAACCACTGTTTCATCAATTTTCTCTCTGAAAATCTTCACCATGGTTTCCGGTGTTCAAAACAACGATCAAGTTCTGGAGGATAATGAGCTTGGGATGTTAATGAGGGACATCAGGTTCTGAGGGCGCCGCGTGACACTGCGCGCACCACCAGTAACCATCCCTTCAACACAACACCTCATGATCAAACTAAAACCCCCCCAGACGATCTCATGTTCCAAAATCTGACTGGTACAAAACAAAAAGGAGCAATGGACCCGGAAGTTGAAACCAATGACCCTAAAGAATGGCTCATAAACGAACAACGGCGTCTAATGGACAAATACAATGAGTTGGTAAAACACAAAAAGTTAGCCGATTTAACACAAAGGCTCGCATTTGATAAACAAACCATTCAGGGAACAGCAAAAAAGACGCGCGTGCTGGAAGACGGTCATTCTGTTCACACCGAACAAGCTGATATTAGTGATGAGGAAGAGGTGCACAGCATGAAGAAGGCGCGAGATACTCATACAGGAGGTTCACAGCTTCGCGCATACATGCACATAGCACCTGGAGCCAAAGCTGATATGGATTTATACACACCATACAACCCACAAGCGAAAGCGCAAGTGGACGTAACCACACCATATAGGCCAGCCATCTTGGTAAAACATTCAAAATTCACTGAGCGCATTGCGAAGGCTCCCATTCAACACAAAACCAAGATGCCAAGTGGTTTAGGCAAATACGATGGTACAACAGATCCAGATGATTTCTTACATGGTTTTTATAACACTGGAAACTTAGAAAGCTGGACGATGCCAACATGGTGTCACATGTTTGCTCGCTGCCTCACGGGTGCAGCGCGTGTCTGGTTCGAAAGCTTGCCGACAGGACAAATCGATGGGTTCGAAGAGCTATTGGAAAAGTTCCAGGCTCACTTTATACAGCAGCGCAGACACACGCGCGACCCCGATGACATCATGCACTGCGTACGCAGAAATGATGAAACCATTGAAGACTACATAACTCGTTTCAATCAGGAATCTCTTGCAATTGGAGGCATCACTGAACAACTCTTGCGCGTGGCCTTTATACAAGGTGCGCGCAGTGATCAACTCCGCAGAGCTCTCGTGAGCAGAGAAGGCATGCCAACCACTTGGGCTAAGCTTATGGAAGCATCGCGAGTCTTCGCGCGAAATGAAAAACAAATTGCCCAAGACAGAGCAAGAGATAAAGGGCATCGAACAGAAGCACCACGCAACAATGAAAGGAGGGGCAGACAAAACTCCGTATGGTCCAGGTTGCAACAAACCAATTATTCTCCCGCAGAAAAGCAAGCGCAACAAAGTTCACCCCCACCCCAAAAAGACATTCTTAATCGCGGAGAAGGTGACAAGAAGGAAGGTGGCAGAGAGCCTAACAGACCTCTGCCAAGAATATGGACTCCCCTCACCAAAACGCCTTCGCAAGTGTTAAGCACAGAGAATGTCCAGTTTAAAAGCCCCAGGCCATTACTCCATAAGGGACCACCGAACAGTGGCAAATATTGTCAATTTCACAAATCCACATGGCACAACACCGATGCATGCCATCATTTGAAGGATGCAATCGAAAAGGATGTGAAATCGGGCAAGTTGGCTCACCTGGTAAAAAATCCAAGACCAGAGAATGAACAACCAGACGGAGCCTCAGCCAATAAAAAATTCAAAAGAATCTGTGTAGCTGAAGGAAGAAAGCAAGGGCAAAGATCGAGGAAGAGAAGCGCGCAAATCCAAGGGGATTGGCGCGAGCAACAAGTAATCTTTCCAAGAATCAGAGGAGGCCCGTCTATCAGCAGTCCTCTAGTCATCACTGCACACATCGCTCATTATGAGGTGTCAAGAGTCCTGGTGGACACTGGTAGTGAGTCAGACATCATGTATGAGCAATGTTTCAGGAAGTTGGATCCAGAAGACCAAGCAAGGCTCGAAGTCGTGAGTGCACCAATCTCGGGTGTCTCAAACGAAATTATTCACCCCCTAGGTCAGATACAATTCGAACTAACTATGGGGGATAAGAAGCACAAGCGAGCTGAAATTGTCAACTTCCTGGTCTTGCCCACCACTTCATGCCATAGTATGATCTTGGGTAGAGGAACGATTGCCCAATTCAACGCCATACCGTCACCAGCGCATGGCGCGTTGGGGTTCCCAACACCAACAGGAGTAACATTTGTGTATCGAGATCATTTATGCGCAGTAACAAGTATACCTCGAGAAGGGAGAATGAAGCTTCCAGTGGCAAACAACGCGCCAGAGGAATGGATTCTCAACCCAAAATTCCCAGAACAGACAATCACAATCGGAGCTATGATATCAGATGACACAAGAGTGAGAATGAAAAGATTGCTCACAACGTATATGTCAGTCTTCGCGTGGCAACATTCTGATATGACTGGGGTTCCGCGAGACCTGGCGCAGCACTCTCTCAACACATTCAAGTCTGTAGAGCCAATTGCTCAAAAGAAAAGAGTCATGGGAGACGAGAAGGCAAAGGCCATGAATGAGCAAGTAGAAGATCTACTGCGCGCGAATATCATTCGCCCAATACGATACCAAACATGGGTAGCCAATCCCGTGATGGTAAGGAAGAGCAATGGGTCATGGAGAATGTGTATTGATTTTAAGGACCTCAACAAGGCGTGTCCAAAAGATTGTTACCCCATCCCAAACATTGACATGAAAGTGGACTCTGTGGTGCCATTTAAGCTCAAATGTTTACTGGATGCCTATAAGGGCTATCACCAAATTCAAATGGCACCACAGGATGAAGACAAGACTGCTTTCAGAACTGACATGGGTGTTTTCTGTTACACAAAAATGCCCTTTGGTTTGAAGAATGCAGGAGCCACTTACCAAAGACTCATGGACGCAATTTTCAACGAGCAGATTGGAAAAAACTTAGAAGTCTACGTGGATGATTTGGTGATTAAAAGCAGGGAGGAAAAACAAATGCTCAAAGACATCGAAGAAACCCTTCGGCACCTAAAGGAAGTAAACATGAAGCTCAACCCGAGCAAATGCACATTCGGCGTGGAAGAGGGGAAATTTCTCGGCGTAATGGTCACCAAGGATGGTTTCAAGGTGAACCCAGAAAAGGTGGAGGCTATCCTCGGCATGCCCTCACCATCCACCATGAAGGAAGTTCAAAAGTTGAATGGTAGATTGGTATCAATTAACAGGTTTCTAGCAAACCATGCAAGCAAATCTACCCCATTCATTAACACATTGAGAAATTACTTAAAGAAAAGCCAATTCAAGTGGACGCCTGAGGCCGAGCAAGCTTTCAATGAGATAAAGGAATGTCTGATAAATCTGCCTGCGCTCACAGCTCCACTACCTGGTGAAACTTTAACATTGTACCTGTCAGCAGCAGAGCGCGCCATAGGCGCAGTATTATTGGTGGATCGCAAGGGAATCCAAACACCAATTTATTACGTAAGTCGGGTGCTGACAGATCCTGAGACGCGCTACACCATCATAGAAAAGTTAGTTTTATCACTAACGCATGCGTCGCGCAAGCTTCACAGATATTTCAATGGTCATCCTATTGAAGTCCTGACTGATTACAACATCCAGCAAGTCTTGCGATGTCCGCACTCTCAGGAAGGCTGACAAAATGGGCGCTGGAATTAGGGGAGCACACGATCACCTATAAGCCTCGTCCAGCAATCAAGGGACAAGTCTTAGCTGATTTCATCGCAGAAATTCCTGAAGGAAAAGTCGAAGAGGCTCAGCGCGAAGTAGACCCTCCGCCAGCCAATAATGAAGAAAACGTTTGGAGATTATTCACTGATGGAGCTTCAAACAACGAAGGGTCCGGCGCAGGCCTCAAACTGGTGGATCCAGAAAATCATGAGTATACTTACGCAATCAGGTTGGATTTCAAGAGCACCAACAATGAAGCTGAGTATGAAGCCCTGCTGGCTGGTTTGCGCATCGCGCGCAAGTTCGGAGTTAAAAAGCTAGAGGCTCATGTAGATTCATACCTGATAGCAGCACAACTCAATGGCCTTTATGATGCCAAGGAGAACACCATGCCTCTGTATCTAGAGCAGGCGAAGAAACTCACCGAACAAATTGACTCTTTCAGAATCATACACATTCCGCGCAGTGAAAATAAGTCTGCCGACGAGCTAAGCAAGATGGCATCAACCAGCTTCGATCATTTTGGCAAAGATGTCAGGGTGGATGTAATGAGCAACCCGTCAGTGGGAGCGAAGTCTGTCCTTGTAATTCATACAACACCTTCATCATGGATAACCCCAATAATGGAATTCTTGAAGGAGGGAAAGGTACCAGACGATCGCGCACAGGTGAGGAAGATAAGACACAAGTCGCAGAACTACGAACTGCTTGATGGTACGTTATATCGACGCTCTTATCTTGGACCGCTCATGAAATGCCTAGATGCTGAGGAAGCAAGCTATGTGATCAGAGAGATACACGAAGGAATCTGTGGAATACATGCTGGCCCGCGCATGGTGGTTGCCAAGGCAATGAACGCAGGTTACTATTGGCCAGGCATGTACTTGGACGCGTTAAAAGAAATCCAAAAATGCAAAGCGTGTCAGAGCTATGCGCCAAACACCATGCGGCCAAAGAACAACTTGATTCCGGTGACCTCTGCATGGCCTTTCCACAAGTGGGCAATCGATATTGTGGGTCCCTTACCACAAGCGCCAGGGCGAGTAAAGTTTTTGGTAGTGGCAGTAGACTATTTCACAAAATGGGTTGAAGCCAAGCCACTGACAAAAATCACAGCTGAGGCAATGAAGCAATTTATTTGGAGCCACATCGTATGCCGTTTTGGCCTGCCCATGGAAATCGTGAGCGACAATGGCAAACAATTCACTGACAGAAAGATATCCAGTTGGCTCAAAGAATTGCGCATCAACCAGGTCTTCACTTCAGTATACCACCCTCAAGGGAATGGCCAAGTGGAACGCGCGAACCAAAGCTTGCTGAATGGGCTGAAGAAAAGGTTGGAGGGAGAGTCCCATGCATGGGTCGAGGAGCTACCCAATGTCCTGTGGGCGCACAGGACATTAAGCAAAACCAGCAATGGCGAGTCCCCGTTCAGCCTAACCTATGGAACGGAGGCTATGATTCCAGCAGAGATTGGATGCCCATCCTATAGAGTGCTCATGATGAGCAAGACGGATAACGAGCGCGAAAGGAGGTTGGATCTCAATTTACTTGAAGGACGCAGAGAGGCGGCTATCATCAGTGAAGCCAAATACAAGAAAAAGCTAGAAAAATACTACAATCAGCGCGTGAAAGAATGCCACTTCAAGAATAATGATTTTGTCCTTCGGAACAATGAAGCTAGTCGCGCAATACCTCCGGGAAAGATGTCTCCCAACTGGGAGGGACCTTATCAAGTCTCGGAAGAATTGGGAAAAGGCGCATACGCTTTAAAAGATTTAAATGGAAAGAAGATCCCGCGCACATGGAACGCAGCACAACTTAGAAAATGTTTCATGTAAAAGTTGTCAAGTTTGTAATCAAGGCTTTTTAAGCTATTATGAATAATTATACGCGCTATTTTCTCTTAATATGAGTTCTATTACCTTTTGCATACATGTTTCACACTTCCCTTTATTAATTTTGAGCAATATGACAACATTGTATTGACATCAAACTAAAGATAAAACGAAGTAAAACATACATGCGCGAGCTTCAAGCTCAAACGCGTTAACGAGTTTTAACTCTAAAACTTCAGGGCCTTAGCCCAATAATATGAGCCTTGGCTCAGGGCCTTAGCCCAATAATATGAGCCTTAGCTCAAATTACTCATAGCATCCATCCTACGTATTGCGCAGCTGGACCATAAAAATACCTAAGCACAACTAAGGCAAAGCACATGCCAAAGCATAGTTGTTAAGGTCTCAGGTCGGGGCCGCGCATGGGATTATAATGGATATAAGCAGAGTAACACATACTGACACGTAAAGGCTAAAAAACTCATTCATAATTCTTTATAATGAATGCACGATAACGTCACGCAAAAGAGGAACAATGAAATGCTAAGGCACGTGTCAGCATATTCAGAATATTGCAAAATAACTTGAAATATGACAACTGTTAAGGATTAAATAAAATAATTTCCTTATAGCCTTGTCCAAGTTTCAATGTGTAAGCACACCTTATATTCAACGAGCACAAACATGCAATATAAAGAGACGAATTGGGAATGCGCAAGATGCGAATAAGAGAAAAACAAAATTTCATTCCACAAACATAGAAGTTTACAAATTTACAAATGATGAGATAAAAACTACAAATACAAAAAAAAAAAAAAACAAGAAGGGCTTTTCAAGTCTCTATATCAATATCAGCCTCTTCATCGTCCTCATCATTACTTCCTCCCTCAGCATCTGGCGCAGCCCGCTCCTCGTCATCTCCAAACTTACCATAATCAAGCTGTTCGTCTTTAATAGGGTCGTCTTCTATTATGATAGCGTCAGGAGTAGGCCCTTTGGCCACGCCAGAGCCGCTGGCAGAGGTAGCGTTGCCCGCGCCATCATCATGGCCACCAGTCCCTTCACATTCATCAAGTAATTTCTTTAAAGCGCCAAGATCGGGCTGGTCAGCAAGCGCGGCTATCTGCAAATCACAAGGAACAGTATGAGTACAAAAGATTATGAAAATAGGTCAAGTAAACTCATTAAGGTTAAAATACCTGCTCAAGGATGGGAATTGGAGTATTCAGGTACTTCTCCCCCACCTCAGCCATGTCAGCGCAGACAACGTCGAGCTGATAAGGGTAATCGGATGGATTCTTCTTTAGCATGCCATATTCATAACCATCCTTAAACCCTTCAGCTCGACCCACCAAGCGCGACGCCGCATTACAATCCATCACAAGGGTCTGATCGTCTGAGTATTTCATCGCATAAGCGCAACGAGTCACACCCTGTGAAATCAGCCATTGACGGTCCTGCGCGAGGGAAGAAACAGACGTCTCAAGAGCAGGGATCTGAGAGTTTAACAACTCAACAGTTTCCTTGGCTTGTTTTAGCTCTTCTTTGTCAGACGCCGCTGCCGCCAAGGCTTCATTCTTTTCCGCTCGCGCAGCATCGAGCTCTTTCTTCAGGCGCGCAACCTTACTCTCCAATAAAGATTTGTCAGTATTAACCTGCGCAATAGTTTGGTCACGCGCCTCTGCTTCCAACTCCAGGTCACGCGCTCGACGCGCGTACTTGGCCGCATCTGCCTCTGCCGCTTGCAGCTTATCCCGCGCAGCTTGCAGCTCAAGCCCGCGCTTCACAAAAGCAGCGTTGGCACTTGCCCGGTTCTCGCTAAGTTCTGCTTGGAGTTTCTCAGCCCTCTCTCGGGCATCAGAAAGATTCCAAGCAGAAATCTTAGCCTTTTGCTTGGCCTCCGCAAAGGCATCACGTACATATATATAATCATTGCGAAGCTCTTGGGAGGCAGCAAAGAACGCAGACCCAGCAAAAAGGTGGTCATTAAGCAAGTCCACGCGAGCGCGGTCCTCTTGAAACCTCCTTTCAGCTGGAGGAACAGAGTGAGCCCAAAAGTCTTCACATACGCCCATGGATTGGAACGAGCTCTCTTCAGTGATATTCCAGCTCGGGCGGTATATGTGATTGGCTCCCTACAAACACAAAGCAACGCAAAGAAAGGTTTTAGTTATCTAAACACTAATTTGGAAGTCTGCACAGCGGAGCAAAATAAACTTATACCTGCGGAGAACCGGCAGAAAGGTTAGCGCCAGCTGGTGAGCTCCTGCCCGCCCCATGAGAAAAAGGCTGCGCCACGAAATCTCGTGGCGCTATAGGGCTTGCGCGGCCACCATCAGAATCTTCAAAATTAACCTCCTCATCATCCTCTATAACAGGTATCTTCTCCTGCGACTTGGAAAAATCAAAAATAGTCTCACGAGGAGGGCTGCGCGAAGGAGGAGGTGAGGGATGTCTTGACGCTGTTAGATCAGCGCGTAAAATAGTCTCCTGCTCCTTAGTGATCCCAATGAGAGGAGATTCAGTATTTGTTGGAGCAGAAGCAGAACTAACGGCGCCAGCGCTAGCAGTGCCACCAGCAGCTTGTGTGCCAGCTATAATTCCTATTAAAAAACCAACAAGGAGAAATGATTCATGACTTGAACCAAAAGAAAAAATCAGACAATCAAAGTGCAATAAATACCTTGGCGCACCGCAGTCCGCGAATTAAACATCGCCATGAAGTCCATTTTCCCCCTTTTAGAGGGTAAAACAGGGGACTTCAAAACAACCTTCGGCGTAGCCTCGGCACCTTGCTGCGCCTGAGGTTGAGCCACCAACGTTGCCGGCTCTACAAACATTTGAGTGAACAAAGCTTAATTAATGACTATCAGAATAACGCTCATAAAACCACAAAAAATAAACAAAGTATACCTGTTGGAGAAGACGAAACAGCTGGCACAGCACCGCTTCCCTTGTCCGCCGCGCGCAGAGACGAGGTGGCGGCACCATACCTCGTGTGGACGGGAGGACTGCCCACACCTTGAGGCAAAGAAGACGAGGAAAACTTGGAAGTAAAACCCTTGGTTTTCTCAAGTCCCTTCGCCTGAGTAGGAGGAAGATTCTGGGCAACAGAAGCATCATCTTTTTTCTGTTTTTTACTGGCCCCTGTGCCAGTTTTGTCTTTAGCCTTGCGCTTGAGTTTTTGCGCTTCAGCTTCTTCCTCCTCCACTTCCTCTTCCACAAGCTCCAACTCATAATTAGCGAGCGCATCTACAATACGCGCAACAGAAATGTTAAAACCAAATTTGGTACACTAAGGGCCTAAGCACAAATACAAAGGCTTACCAGGCGCATCGCTGTAAAAACAAAATTCTAAATCGACATGGATGAACATATCATCGAAGCGATCAGGGAAAGCAACTTCCCCAGCGCGCAGCGCGACAGAGCCACCTTCCGTATGCTCGTCATAGGCGGCGTGGATGTATTCCTTGCTTTCTGCATAAAACATGACAAGTGATATCAGCAAAACGAATTATACTCGCGCAAAATTAATGCAATGAACAAACAACCCACCTGAGCCATCAACATAGATGACAGGCTCAGTCCCGCTGTCAATCCACCTCTTGCTAATGCCAACCCCCACCAACGCTTCCTCGCAAATTTTCCTGGCAAGGGATGGTTCAGCAGATAACTTCTTAACCCACGCGCCAGATGGATTCTTAAGAACGTCGTCATCCGCGGGCGCGGAAGTAATTGCGCGCGTAGTCATGCGGATGGGAATCACACCAGCCTTGATATAAAAGAATTTTTCAGCCCAGTCATGAAGGCTTTTGAAGGAAACAGTGCAGCACTTAATCTTCTGACTGCGCGGTGTGAATGAGAACCAAGAATCTTGGATTTTCGGCTTATAAAAATATTGAAAGCGCCGAGGGGTGGGCTCCTCGCGCTGAGCTTTGCACATGAACTCAAAATGAGTCATGCGCACTAGTCCACAGGGATGAACCTGAGATATATGAATCCCGTAAAACTGGAGGAGCGCACCTATAAACCTCGTCATTGGAAGACGAAGATTACAGTGGGTGAAAAAATGAGAGTATAAAGAGATATAGCCGGCAGGAGGATCCGCCGCCGTTTGCCCGGTCGCCGGGAGCAGACAGCCATACTCAGGGAGAAAACCCTGAGAGGCGACGAGATTATCAAGGTCAGACTGTTTCAACTTGCAGGGAATCTCATCCCATCTCTTCACCACCTTGTTCTTCCCTCCCTCCTCCGACGAGGCCTCGGCAACCCGTTTACCCTTGCCGGTCTTCTTCAAAGTAGACATAACCACTGATTTTACACGGTCTTTACTAGGGGAAATTGTGGTGTCTGGGTTATCAGACATACAATTGCGAATCGAACAATATGGTTACTTTAAACACGGAAATCTGGAAGCAAAGATAAAGGCTCTTAATCGGAATGTAAATTGAAGAAGCAAAAGCTCTGAAAATGACAATGGAGATGAAGAAAAAACCGTTCAAAAGGTTTGGTTTTATAGGCCCAGGGGAGAGAAAAAGAAACAAGTAATAATCAGATCTACGCTCACGAGCCCCCACGCGCAGGCGTAGGCCAACATAAGCGCGACACGTGTTCCTGACACTGTATGAGGAGACGTGAGAGGCAACTGTAGCACCTCGAGCACGCGAAAGGTCTGACACATAACGTCTCCATCTCTGATGCATGTCAGCATCAACCAACCACGTGCATTGACGATTCGTTTCAACCAAAGGGATAGAATTTCGCGCAACGCACATATGAGAAATGAAAAAGAAAAGACAACCCCTGTTAAAAGAGCAAACTATTAAGTCTAATATCTATCTTACCTCGCTCGCGCGAGACAATACACACATTAGACTGGGGGGGCTTGAAGGGGTATGCACCCGCCTTAACATCGAGCGGGGCGGGTCAACCCACAAGATATAGACAAGAGGCTTGAAATCAGGATGTCACGAAGACACAAAGCCAAAACCTATGCGCTTGGCGCATATCACATATGCTCACGCATATCACATATGCTCGCGCATCACATATGCTCACGCATCACATATGCTCACGCATATCACATCTGCGCGTGGCGCATATCACATATGCTCACGCATCACATATGCTCACGCATATCACATCTGCGCGTGGCGCATATCACATATGCTCACGCATATCACATCTGCGCATGAAACATCTGCGCGTGAGAATAAAGAGAAGACCTTGCGCATCCCCGGGATAGGCGCATAAAGGACAACACAACAAATAAGACAATAGTCTAATCCAAATCAGGATAAGGACAACCATGATTGTACTCATCAGACAACCTTCCAGAAGGTATTTTTTAAGGAATAAAGAATGTGCTGATGTTGACAGCTGCCAATGAAGGGTGGACAACTCAGCAAAACCCATGTGCCACCACGTGATGGCACATGGGTCAGGTAAAATACCTTGGTCAGAGAATAATCAATGAAAAAGCACCAGGTGTCCTAAGTACACGTGGCGCGAAGCAATAGGAGGAGGCCAAAAAGGCCCTAATTGGGTCTGAGCCCAATCATTGGAAACCCTAATACTATAAATACCACACCACCTCCACAGTTGGTGCAGGGCAAGAAATATATTCTGAATCCTTTACTCATCTTCACATTCTTATCTTCTCCTGCAATATCTTATTCTCACACCGAAGGGTTACCTCAAGAGGACCCCTCTGTCCCTTTCTGAGGGGTAAGCTCACGGTGCTGGTCGTTTTGTAGGGGAAGAACCCGTATCTCGGAAAACCATCGGTGATATAGCACACTCATACCCGAGGAACGTAGATCGTATACCAAGTAAGTCGATACACGTTTCTTCATTTATGTATCTTAGAGAGATATGAAGGAGCACGTTACTGGAAACCTGGAGAAAGAAGATATGTCAGGGAGGTGGTGATGGTGGTGGTGGTAGTGGTAATGGTTTAACCGGAATATACGAAAATGTAAACAACTTAACTAAAACATTATTATTAATTTATGCACTGAAATTAATTTCACAATACACGCTATCTAGATTCCGTGAACGTGTAAATATTGTTACGAGTGAAGGAAATAGAAAATATTATTATAGAGTATTATTGTATTTTACTTTTTTAAAAATATAATGAGAAAGATTTGAAAGGAAATTGTTTAATTGAAAATGATAGATAGAAAGTAGTGATTTAAATATAATTATACGGATGGAGATATAAAGTACCTACCGGGGATGGATGCTATTAGGTATTGAAATTTCCGGGTTTTGAAAAAAATTACATTAAAACTTGGTTTTGATGAGTTGTAAGCTTGTGTTTTGATTACTTGTGAATTGTTATGTATAACTCTTATTTGAATGGAATTTACATTAAAATGTAGATATAAATTAATTTGTGGTAATGGTTTATTCAGAACTATATAATGCAACTTATATCTTATAAGTCATATAGCAAATTAAGACGTTTTTTTTAAGTAATTTACAACATGTAACATTGTTAACATAATTGCTTAGGTTATCATGTTAGTTAAAGAATCATATGTTAACGGAATGTGCAATTATAACCTACTTAAATCAACCAAGGGGAGGTTGTGTGATGAACTATAACCACCCATACATGATGTACAACATGAACTAGGGGCAAAAATGTCATTTTAACAATAAATCTCACATGCATTTGAATTTTCAAAATAATTACAAGTTTCATCCCCTAAAATTACAACATTGGTCCTTAGGTCTTTACCTATATATTATTTTATTTTCACTTTTAACTCAACTACCCTCACGATTTTTAAACGGTCATAACATTTTCGTGCGTTAATATTTTTTAAAATAAAAGGCATCATAAAAACGAACATTTTAGTATCTTTAATTTGAGTATCATATTGCTAAAGTTTTCGAAGTAAAAAAAGTTATGCAAAAGTATTTGCGGTTTGCTTTTGATAGTTTTTAAATTAAACCATGAGCCAACTTTACACGCTTTTTTTTGTCGTCGAAAACCGAAACTAAACTGTTTCTAATTAAAACCCAAATAAACCGAACCATTACCAACGATTAGGTTTTGAGATAGTTTGTACTTTGACAAAAAAAAATTTAGTTTAAAATTTAAAATAATAATTATTAATCTACATATACCTTCACTTCAAACTAAACATAAACTAATATGTTATTAACAGAATCATACTATGAACAAAGATAACTTGGTCACATAAATAATAAACCTTATTATAATAAATAGAATGCGAAATCATAACAGGAACAAAGATTATAAAAAACCATACTGGAAATTTGGTTAAATTAAAGTTGTAATAGACGAGTTTGTTCGTATTAAATAAAATTTTGGTTAACTATATTTTAACTATGTCTAATATATATTATATATCATACTAAATAAGTAAATAATTAGCATTTCAATATGTACGGTCAGCTCCGGTTTCAACCGTGAAACCAAACTGGCGAATGGTCTCACAATTTCAAAGAAAATAATAAACACCCAAAAATTTGTTACATGATTATCAAAGTATGTGTTTCCAGTTTCCTGCTGTATCGCGCATGCACTCTTATAGTAAGTCATATAAGAGTAACTAAAAATTATGAATGGATGTTCTGTCAAATGGTGGTTGGGAAAAATGAAGAGAAAAAACAAATGTACTATTATACTGTAGGGTTTAAAGGGTAAGTTAAGGTATTTTTAGCATGTTTCTTAATAATAGGTGAGAAATATTTATAAATTATATGGTATGGTTATAATTATAGGAGAGTAAAATGTTATATGCGAGCATTCTCAACCAGTTTTTTAAAAATATGTAAGTGAGATTTACAGATTATATGGTATGATTATGAGTAGTTGTGAGTATAGGAGAGAGAAAAAAAATGTTATATGAGAAAATTAAATTTGGAGTTTCACTATTCATACCGTATAATTTTTAATATATTTCGAAAGTGTTGTGAGTGGAGGCGAACGAAAATATAATTATAAATGTATAAAAAGTATTATTTAATTGAAAATTGGAGAAAAAATATATTGACTTTTAGTGTAATTATATGGTATATTATTATATCGTAGAGAATGGGTTGGGAGCGCTCTCAGAGTTAAATTTGGGGTTACACTTTGCATTGTGTAATTTTTTAAAGGTGGTTGTGAATGAAATAGAAAGAAAAGATAATGTTAAATGTATAAACAAATGTTATTTAATTGAACAATTAAAAGAAAATGTAATTAATTTTAATATAATTATATGATATATTGACATATGATAGGGAATATGTTGAAAATGCTTCTAGTTAAATTTAAAAGGGTTATTTTGAAATTTTAATATTTTAATGATTTCAAAATTCAATCACTTGTACATAAGTGCTTAAATCACTTGTACTTGTACACATTGATTTGAGGTTTTGGGTATGTGTGTATCTGTGTATGTGATCCATAGTCTATGCATCCAAAGTTAAAAGTTGACAAGGTGAGCTTGAAAATATTATTTTCTGAATTAATGTTTAAGTAAAAAATTATAAGTATCAAACAACACCATAAATATAATAAGTTTGAGAATTTGATGAGTTGTAAAAAATTTAAAATCAATATGAATCACAAAATCAATTAAATGGATAAGAAATTTATGGATCAGATTAAATCTAATTAAAAAAACAAGATATGACAGAGATATTTTTTTTAAATATGTATAACGATTGTTATAATGTAAACTTTCGTTACAAATGTTTAAAAAGGTAATACGGTGTGAAAATAAATGTAATATTTTTTCGTACATGTAACCAACATATAACTCATAGGTAAATTTTTTTGTTTTTGTTTTTAGAAAAGAATTGTTTATTTGAGTTTCTTCAAGTTCTTAAAACTTAAAGTGGTTTTCAAACAAAATCAACCCTATGTATTCTAATGTTGGGTTTCGTACACGAATTTTAACAAAACATTTAAAGATATTGGAAACTAAACACGTGTACGAACTTATCCAAACATGAAATTTGGATTACCCACTAGAAGTCCAGATGCAAATCAAATATAAACGAATCACAACTATAAGGTTTTTAATAAAATACCTTAACCAGTCATGGTGGGCTCTAAGTCGCGAGACACCTCAATTCAACTAGTTCGAGCGCTAGATCCGGAACACGAAAACCCTCACACCGAAATCTTTGGTTCCTATTCTTTAACCTTAAAGCATAAAACGAGCCAAACTATCAAACATGACCAAACAAACCAAATCAGAAAAAACTGATCCAATTAGTTTTTACTTGGACCCACAGTGGTGGCGTACGACAGCGGTGGCGGTAATGGCTAGAAATCGAGTTGTGGCGTAGACAAACAATGACGGCGGTGATGCATAAAGAAGGAGAATAAAAGAGATTTGGTTGTCTTTTGTGATTAACTTTTAATCACAAAAACAATCTCCTATTTATACTCTTTAAATTAGGGTTTAAATCAAATGGCATATTCTAAGATACCATGAAGTATTCCTGTTGGTACATGTATGTCAGTAGTTCATAGTCTAGCATTTGTAATCGAGTCTGTAATGTAATTATGTTTTGTTTATGTTTGTTTTGTAATGCGCGAAGTTGTCAACAAGTTCGCTATGGCGAACTTGTTGAATCAGCGAAGTTATTGACAACTTCGCCTGTGGCGAAGTTGTCGTGTTTATATACTGTTTCAGACGAAACAGTTTAAGGTTGTTCGTTTAGGGTTTTCGTTTCAGTTTTCAGTAACCGAGTTACGTGTCATAGTCTGTAACGGTGACCTCGGGTCACGTGTTTGTTATCAATATAACGTGGTTGGTTTATTGCTTGTGTGTTCGATCTCTACATACTCTACACTCGTATCTACCTACGCAGGGATTCCGCACCTGCGTTGTTAGAGACATCCCGTGTACGATCCGTCCAGGAACCTACAATTGGTATCAGAGCCAAACGGCTCGATTGTGAGGTTCGGGATTTCACGCGGGTGTAGAAAACGTCTCGTTTGACCTATTCGCGGGACGTGTTTTTGTTGGGATTGAGTTTTGCTAGTGCTTGACAGTCTTTTTCAAGCCTTTGCATTGATCAGGAGCTGCTAGATTGACGAAAACAGATCTGAACAAACTTCCCTGTTCATCGGGCGAAGTTACCGTTCATCGGGCGAAGTTACCATTCTTCAGGCGAAGTTGCCGTCGCTGGAATTAGGGTTTTTGGCGAAGATATAAGGATTAGCGAAGTTAACTACAACTTCGCTCACTTCATAAGTTCGCCTTAGCGAAGTTATCCGCAACTTCGCTTCAAACCCAAGTTCGCTCAACTCATAAGTTCGCCAGAGCTAAGCGAAGTTATTCTTAACTTCGCCCAAATCAAGCGAATTTAAGATCTCAGCGAAGTTCTCTTTCAGCGAAGTTAACCTTCAAGCGAAGTTATTCTTAACTTCGCCAACTGAGCTGTTTTAATATTTTTTTGTTTTTCCAGGTTTTTTCAGGTTTTTGCAAGGATGTCGTCGATCAATATCTCCGACTTGGTCAAGATGGAAGTAGAAGCGGGGTCTGCCACTAAGGCCCCGAGGCTGATGAAGGGAACTGACTTCGTGGCATGGAAGGACAGATTCATCCAATACATCAAATACCAGGATGCCAAAATGTGGGTGTGCATCCAGGATGGATATATCCCTCCAACTGCACAATACGAAGGTCGCGATGTGGTTAAGAAGTACAGCAAAATGGAGGACGAAGAGAAGAAAATGTACGAGGCCGAAAGCAAGGCCCATGCTGCGATAACAATGGCACTTCCTCAAGAGGTTCTCCATACGTTCCGAAAGTACACTTCTGCGAGAGAGCTTTGGGATGCTCTTGAAAATAGATTCGAGGGGAATGTGGGTATACGTGCATCAAAGATCAAACTCTTAAAAACCCAGTTCTCCGTCTTCAAATTTTTGAAGAACGAATCACTGGATGATATTATCACCAGATACTATCATCTAATGACAGAGCTCAGCAATTATTCAATTGCTTACCGAGAAGAAGAGATCGTTGAAAAGCTTCTCGATGCTCTCCCACCGAAGTGGGAAATGTACACCGTCCTTATGAGGGAAGACAGAGACTTTCCAAATTGTGATCTTGAAACGGCAGTAAACAAGCTCAGAACTTATGAGCTTAATATGGTTCGAAAGGAAACACCAACAGATCAGATACAAGACCCTGGTATGTATGGTGCTAAGGTTAACTCAGGCTCAAGTTCAAGGCCTGAATCTGCTGCTTTTTACTCGAAAGGGGAGTCAGGCTCTGACTCGTCTCATGAAGGAAAAGTTTCTGTAAACACGAATGGTGATGTATGTTTCGTTGCTGGAGGATCTAGTACTTCAAAGCCTCAAGCATCCACAAGTAGTTTTTCTGCAAATGCATCTAGCAATAGTTATTCCAAGATGCCTATGAGTGTAAAATCTGCTGAAGAGCAGTTTGCAGTCTATGCATCATTTATTGCTTCCTATGAAAACTACATCCAGGGGAAGATTGTGGACCCTGCTGCTCTTGATGAGGATTACGATCAGATCGATGCTGATGATCTGGAGGAGATGGATTTGCAGTGGCAAATGGCAATGATTGTGAGGCGTGTGAAACGTTTTATGAACAAAACTGGAAGAAAATTCGTTGGTGGTCGGCCCGGGTTCGACAAATCCAAGGTAAGGTGCTATAATTGTCAGCAGTACGGGCACTTTGCCAAGGAATGCAGAAATGAGAGGGTTGAACGAGGACAAGGTCGACCTACACAACATTCTGGAGTTAACAGAGAGATTAACGCCATGTTGACCAGAGAAGCAGGTGAGTACAACTGGAACTCGCATTCATGTGGTTCTGGTGAACAAGCGAACATGGCTGAGGCTGAAGTGAAAGAATGTGAGAAGGTTGAAGGAATTGAGAAAGCTACTGAAGAAGAAACAGCTTTCATGGCAGATGACAAGGATAATCGCTCCGAGGTAAGTCCTAAAACTATTTGTACTAGTTGTGAGAATCTGTCTGAGCAACTTAAAACAATAACTGATCAGTATGTCCATTTAGATGCTGACTTTAAAACTATTAAAGAAGATCACCATTTTACGAAAGCAAGAGAAACGAGTTATAAAATTAAAATAAAAGCATGTGAAAAAGACGTTCAAAGCTTAAAAATTAAACTTGCTGAGAAAATTGAAATAATTGATCTTAGTTATGAAGTTTTGGAGGAAAAAACTAAAGTGATTGCTGATCGAGATAAACAGATTGCTGACCACCAGGTAAAGGTGGTGGAACTGAACCGCAAACTTGAGCAGTTCAGGAATTCCTCGGCCATCCTTGATCACCTCGTGAGTGATCCAGGTACCTCTGCAAAGAGGGGAGGAATCGGATATAATGAAGTTCCACCACCCTTTAACCACAACTATACTTATAATCCGAGTGTTCAGAAATCTGTCGATTTCGAAGTTCCTCAGACAACTCCAATCAAGATTACAAGTGTAAAACCAAGTGTTAGCTGTGGAGAAACAAGTTCGAAAGTTTCTAATGTGAATATTTCTGTTTTGAGTCCAGTTTCATCGGATTCGGATAAGTTGTCCGAATCTGATCAGACAAAAGAGAAGGTAGGGTTACCCACCGATGGAGATAAAAATAAAGTTTCTAAAAAGAGTTCTCCACTCAATCCGTACGTCCCACCTTATGTGAGACGAACGGCTGGTAACACTACCTCTACATCCAAACCAACATTTGACAAGAAATTGGAGAGTCGGTGTTGCTTTAGATGTAACAAATTAGGGCATTTAGTTGCAGATTGCCCTCTGGAGCCAAGATTAAGAGGTGTGAAGCCAAATAAAACTGAGTATAAGCGTCATTTTGTTACTGCTAAAAATGAAAACTTTAAAAAATGCCAAAATGTAACGAATTCAAGTTTTCATAAAAACCAACCTCAGTTTTACAACCAAACCTCAAGATATAACACCTTCAATTCTCAAAGGTTTGGAAGGCATTACACACAATCTGCAGGGAGATTCCCTAACAGGACTTACAGAAATTATCCTGATGCTAACTTAAGAAAGCCAGGGTACGGGACGTATCGATCCAAGACCAATTGGTCTTGGGTCCCAAGATTCTAACTCTTTGTTTTATTGTGCAGGAACAGTTGAACAGGGCTGCAAACAATCTTTGGATTGTAGATAGCGGCTGTTCCAGGCACATGACAGGCAACAAACACTTGTTGCAAGACTTAAAACCTGTTCAGGGAGCTAGAGTTAGTTTTGCTGGTGAAAGCGGAGGAAGGATTACCGGTAGAGGAACTGTGTCGAATGGGAGAATGACACTTGAAAACGTAAATTTTGTGGAGGAATTAAAGCACAATCTGCTGAGTGTGTCGCAGATCTGTGATAAAGAATACACTGTCCATTTCACTAAGAATGAAGCGATTGTATTGAAGCCTGGTTTTCATATACCAGAAGAATGGATAGTAATGAAAGCTCCACGTGAAACGAATACATATGTGATGGATATGAGGTCTACTGAAATGGCCACCGGAGAATCCTGTTTAATGACGAAGGCAAGCGAATCAGAATCAGAATTATGGCACAGGAGAATGGGACATATTCATCTTCGTAAGATGAACTTCATTGTCAAAAATGGGCTTGTGATGGGCGTTCCCTTAAAGAGTTTTAACTTTGAAGATAAATGCATAGCGTGCAAGAAGGGAAAACAACACAAGAAAAGCCATCTCACCAAGACAATCAACTCAATTGCTGGTACTCTAGAACTACTTCATATGGATCTCTTCGGTCCGGTGAATGTACAAAGTCTAGGTGGTACTTCTTACTGCTTGGTGATAACTGATGATTACTCGCGATACTCGTGGGTATATTTTCTGAAAACGAAAGACGAGACGACTCAGATGGTGAAGAATCTGATTACAAAAGTCGAGAACGTCATGAGTAAATCAGTTAAATTCATCAGAAGCGACAATGGGACAGAGTTCAAGAACTTTGAGATGGAAATCTTTTGTCTTCAGAAGGGTATTGAGCATCAATACAGCGCTCCGTATACTCCACAACAGAACGGAGTAGCTGAAAGGAAGAACCGAACGTTGATTGAAGGAGCCAGAACTATGCTGGCAGACTCAAAGCTTCCTGTGATGTTCTGGGCTGAAGCAGTTGCTACAGCCTGCTATGTTCTGAATCGGGTGTTAACCGTTAAGAGACTTGGAAAAACTTGTTACGAGCTTATGCACGGAAGGAAGCCCAACTTGTGCGGTCTTGAACCTTTTGGGTCTCCTTGTTCGATTTTGAAGACTAACTCGAAATTTGGTGAAGTGGCCGATGAGGGAATCCTAGTCGGTTATGTTGTTGGGACTCCCAACAGACGGGTCTTCAATACGTCGACTTGCAAGGTGGAGGTGGTTTGTAACACCGACATTACTAGTTACCAACCGCCAAAACCAAGCAATGGACCTGCTGAGCTGTTTGACTATGTTAAACTTTTTAAGTCGTTTAACGTACCTAATTTGGAAATTTCTGAAGAAGACGAAAGAGCTGTGACGAAGATGATACTTGATGAGGAAGAGAATATATTGCAACATCAGATTTTTGAGAAATCTCAACCTTCCACATCAAACACGATCGATACCCCTGCGGCCTCAACTGAAGATGAATTTATTAATCCTTTTCACTCTCAGCCAGAAACAACCATAGATGAGATCTCTTCGAACTTGGAAGACAATTTGCATGTCGGTGCTGTTCCGACCACGAGAATTCACAAAGATCACCCATTGGAGAACGTTATAGGTGATGTGTCCTCGAGTGTACAAACCAGAAGTAGCCTGAATGAGCACACCTGTGTTTATTCAAGTATAAAAGAAACATGGATAATGAATGAATGTTTGTACTCCTGCTTTATAAGCCAAATTGAACCAAAGAATTATCAAATGGCTTTAAAGGACAGCTCGTGGGTCGAAGCCATGCAAGAAGAGTTGGCTCAGTTCGAGAAAATGGAAGTTTGGACCTTGGTTGAAAAACCAAGAAATGTGCATGCTATAGGCACGAAATGGGTGTTCAAGTGCAAGAGGGATGAAAAGGGGATTATCCTGAGAAATAAGGCGAGGTTGGTTGTTAAAGGTTTTAATCAACAAGAGGGTATTGACTACAATGAGGTTTTCGCTCCTGTTGCCCGGTTAGAAGCGATTCGATTGTTTTTGGCGTTTGCTGCATCTAAAAAGATGAAGGTGTTTCAGTTAGATGTGAAGAGCGCGTTTCTTAATGGGAAAGTTGATGAGGTTGTGTTTGTTGAGCAACCTCCAGGTTTTCCTGACCCAGACTTTCCGGATCACGTATACAGGTTGAGCAAGGCGTTATATGGGTTACATCAGGCACCTCGTGCCTGGTATTCAACGTTATCGGACTACTTGCTGGAAAATGGTTTTGAAAGGGGATTGATTGACAGTACGCTGTTTGTGAAGAGAGAAGGATGTGACTTCTTACTGGTTCAAGTCTACGTGGATGATATCATTTTTGCTGCATCAAGAGTATCCATGTGTCAGGATTTTGAGGCTGTCATGAAGAAACGATTCGAGATGAGTGCTATGGGTGAACTAACCTTCTTTCTAGGATTGCAGGTTGATCAGAAGAAGGATGGGATGTTCATTCATCAAACAAAGTATGTTCATGATGTGCTGAAGAGATTCAAGATGGAGGACAGTTCTCCATATGACACCCCAATCTGCGTCAATCACAAATTGGGCGCTGAATCAGATGGTGACGCAGATGTGGACCCTACTCTGTATCGGGCGATAATAGGTTCATTAATGTATTTAACTGCTTCTAGGCCCGATATAATGTTTTCTGTTTGTCTTTGTGCTCGTTTTCAGGCAAACCCAAAGGAATCTCACATGAAAGGTGTGAAGAGGATTTTGCGGTATCTTAAGGGCAAGCCGAAACTAGGGTTGTGGTACCCAAAGGGGGGAGACGTTGAACTGGTGGCGTATACAGATTCTGATTATGGTGGCTGTAATCAGAGTCGGAAGTCAACAACAGGAGGCTGTCAGTTTCTTGGAGGAAGATTAGTTTCCTGGCAGTGCAAGAAACAGACATCAGTTGCAATTTCAACATGCGAAGCTGAATACATGGCAGCATCCAACTGCTGCTCTCAGGTTTTGTGGATTCAGCAACAATTGCGCGACTATGGTCTGAATTTCTTACTTACTCCTATTTTAATTGATAACACTGCCGCCATCTCAGTAATTAACAATCCCGTGAAGCACAGTAAAACTAAGCATATTGACATTCGTCATCACTTCATACGGGATTGTGCTGAGAAGAAACTGATCAAGATCGAAAAAGTTGATACACTTGAAAATTTTGCTGACTTGTTTACAAAAGCGTTTGATAAATCCAGATTTCAAAACCTAATTGAGCTAAACGGGATGATCAATCCGAGTAACCATGTCTTTGATTTAAAAAAAAAAAAAAAAAAAAAAAAAAAAAAAAAAAACATGGGTCATTTTTGCTTAAAATTAGTCGGTTTACCTCAGTTTGATGGACATATCCTAGGATATGTTTTGGTCCTCGTTTCAACTTAGAGAATGAGGATAGCCATTAACCGGAAGACTGAAAGTGACTGGTGCAGCTATGACGTGTGTTCTTTCAGTTGCTGAAAATTAGTCGGTCATACTTAGTAAGAAGGACACATACTTGTATGTGGTCGGTCCAGTTGATCCATTGGATCTTCAGGATAGCCGTTTACCTGACGACTTTGACGTGATTGGGGCGATTGAATTTAAAGTTTTTTTTTGGGAAATGAAATTAATTTTCAAGTCTGTTACTTCGTATGAAGTTCTATGCTGTGTTTAACAGAAAATTGATCCAACCTTGGAAAAATGATATATATACTGATCGTGTGTGCTTAACTAGTGAAGTTATTATGCTTAAAAGGCTTTAGAACAGTCATTGTATGTCGTGGTAATTTTTATGGTGCGTAAAAGTGTATGTGATACTAACTTAAACTACTCGAATTTACGTAGAAACTCCTTAAGAGTTTTGAATGTCTTCACACATATCTTTCCGAATGATAGGCAGAAAAGCGACTACCCAGTCATACACGAGCCCCTGAGTGATCTGATTCCCGTGAAGAAAGCATTTCAAGACACTGCAGTGATCCAGATTCGGGACTTGCAGTAGTTTAATACTCCGAAGTCAATAAGAATGTTTGGTTAAAAAAAAAAATAAATAAAAAAAATAAAAAAAAAAAAAAAAAAAAAAAAAAACATGTATATTTTTAGTACTTATGAGACATAGTAACAATCAAGACTTCTCATGTCTGGAGTAAGAAGAGAACGGGAAGCAGTCAACGAGTATATACAAGTTAATCAGACACTATGGGTCGAAGTCAATTCGGGGTGACTTGGGTATAGCCAAATACGCTTTGAGAATAGATAGAAGACACCATTATCTCTGAGATGTTGCCAACTTAAATTTTGAGCTTAACTGAACCTTAATCCGTATCACAGAAACGATGAAAACCATTTAAGTTATTTACATGCTTACAACCTGTTTCTCTATGTCATAATACAGCCAAACACGGATCTAAGTGACAGTCACATCGTTAGTATGATTCCTGTTAGGATCTTTTCTAAAACGTAGTGGTCCCTGACTAGACTGAAATTTGATCCCTTATTTCGTTAAAATTTTTCTAAAATTTTTTTTAGTTTTTGTAGTTATATTATTTTATTGTTGGTTACTGGGTCTTGATCATATTTGTTTAACTTTTTTTGGTAATTTCTAAGGTTAAATTCAGGATTATTCAAACTTAAAGGGCTGATTTTGAAAATTACGGGCGAAGTTGTTGAATTCAGCGAAGTTGTGCTTAACTTCGCCTTGGCGAAGTTAAGCGTAACTTCGCCTGAACCAACTCTGCCCTATATAAGGGATTGTAAACAGTAATCTGTATACTTTTTCTCGATTTACCGGCGAACTTGTTCTCAAAACCAATACATCCGGATCTTGTTATTCACTTTCGATTTCGATCTTGTGTTCCTTGTTTCTACTATACTAGTGGTATGTGTCGTCAATAACATCCTATCTTCTCGTTATAGTTTTACCCGGTTCGAGACCTCGGGTCGTCGAACCTTAGAAACCAAGTTTTCCGACCTCACGTTACGTGTTCATGGACGACCTTTTCGTCCTAACACCATTGAAATATGTTGGACTTCATTGTTGGATCGTTAAATCGGTCCGAAACATCGGATAAACCTTGTTTGAATCTGAACAGTCGCCGTTTCAGATTCAGGCGAAGTTAAGGTTTACGCGAAGTTATTCTCAACTTCGCCAGTGGCTTAAGTTCGCCTTCAGCGAAGTTATCCACAACTTCGCTTGAAGCTTAATTTCGCCTATGGCGAAGTTATCCATAACTTCGCCTTGAACATAACTTCGCCTATTTCAAATTTTTTATAAGTTTATAGACGAACTTACAGATGAAGCGAAGTTGTTCCCACTTCGCCTCAACTTTAAATTCGCCTGTACATCACAACTTCGCATATGGTTCACAGCGAACTTGTGAGATGATTATATGGTCTCTAACTTGATTTGTTTTGTGCAGATATGGCTGCTGTTGGAGGTGCTGGAGGTGATGATGGTGATGAGCAACGACAATTCTTCCCAGCTCATAACCAATACATCACTTTGGATCCAGACGCACGAGGCGTTGAAGACTATAGGGAGATTATCACATTTCTCCAACGATCACGAGTTTTTCACGCGATCACTAATACACTACCCATATCTCTGCCCAACATTCAAGATTTCTGGCAGACGGTGTATTATGATTGCAGACCTGAGCCTCCAGTGATGCGAGCAACTGTCAATGGTCAAGACATACAGTTTTCCTCGGAAGACATACGGTTGGCTCTGCAGTTCGGTGATGAAACGAGAGACGACCCAACGGAATTCGTAGCTCCTTTCCGTGACGGAGCTTACTTAAGGATGGGTTATTCGGGTCCGCTGGGGGACTCGCAGAGGAGGAAAGGCTTTCTGCTGGATCAATGGCGCTTTTTGATGCATGTGTTGATAGTATGCATGTCCGGCAGAAAGGCAGGAACAGATGGGATGGGTGCGACGATGCAATCGGCTATGATTGCGCTGACTTACAACCGCAGATATTCGTTTAGTCAGCTAATCTTTTACGAGATTGATCGTC